>NW_023270436.1:22769954-22866014 GCF_011800145.1 Mirounga leonina | reverse complement strand
CTTTCTTTCTTTCTTTCTTTCTTTCTTTCTTTCTTTCTTTCTTTCTTCTTCCTTCCTTCCTTCCTTCCTTCCTTCCTTCCTTCCTTCCTTCCTTCCTTCCTTCCTTCCTTCTTTCTTTCTTTCTTTCTTTCTTTCTTTCTTTCTTTCTTCTTTCTTTCTTTCTTTCTCTTTTTTGGATTTTATTTGGGGCACCTGGGTGGCTCATTCGGTTAAGCATCTACCTTTGGCTCAGGTCATGATCTCAGGTTCCTGGGATAGAGCCCCACATCTTCAGGCTCCCGGCTCAGCAGGGAGTCTGCTTGTCCCTCTCCCTCTGCCCCTCTCCCCTGCTCCTGCTAGAGAGAGAGAGAAGGAGCAGTGGGGAGGGGCAGAGGGAGAGGATAAGAGAGAATCTCAAGCAGATTCCTCTCTGAGCACGGAGCTCAATCCCAGGACCCTGAATCAAGAGTTGGACGCTTAACCTATGGAACCACCCAGGCTCACTTTCAGCAATAAAATTAACGTCATAATGGAACCATGGTGTATTTATTTATTTATTTATAGTCCTCTTTTTTCTAAATAGCACACAAAGCAGCTTACAACATAAGGCACCTAATAAAAATATTTATAAAATCGATAAAGAAAATCAGCATCAGAGAATATAAAAGCAGAGTGAGAAAACTCTGAGTGAGTAAGACCACGGAAAGAAAAAATAAATGTTTCAGATCACAAGGGGCCACATAATTACTATGGTTGAGCTTCAAAGTTGGCTCTGAGATTCCTGGCAGCTAAAGGAAAAAGGGAAATGTGATCTGTTATGCAGTTCTCATAGTCAGAAAAGAAGAGGCTTTCTTGAGGCTCAGGGAAAACAGAGCCTATCCTGGGACTGGTTCTGAAGGTGAGTTCTCCCTTGAGACCCAAGAGGGTGGTAGCAGTCATGTGATGGGCCTTATAGCGAGTAGGTTCCTAGGGGCTGTTTCTGCAGCAGTCTTTGCAAAAGGTGATGCCCAGCGTCCGATGCAGCCCAAAGAAGGGGATTCTATAAGAGCCCAGGATGACACAGGTGCAAACATTGGGCTTCTGAGTCCTGAGGGTGCAGCAGGGGCTGACAGTGTCTCAGAAGCTCCCTCTGTCCCCAGGAATTCGAAGAATATTTTTATGGATGTATAATATACCCACAAAATAGACATCAGAAGACTTCCTCCCTCCGGGAAGATTCTCTGAGCCTGGAGTGATGCCAGGTGGTGCATGAGGGGGAGGGTGGGAAGGACGGCACCCGTGACAAATGCAGGGATTTGGGGCCTTGAGTCTTGGCCCCTGACTTGCTCCAGGACCACTTGGATCCTCTGGGGCTGAGCAGAAAGCCTTTCGCTGGCCACTGACTCCTGTGTCCAGGCCACTTCCCACGCCCCCTCCTGCCTGAGCAGAGCCCAGCTTGAATCTGTCCCTTTGACTTGGGGGAAGCACCGCCCTGCTTTGGCCTCACTGGAGGGGCCAAATATTTCAATTATGAGGACGTGGTCAAGCCCTGCCCACTCCGGCCCAGTGACTGGCAGTGGAGAGAGGGTGACTCTGGGGGGAGAGGTGCGGGGGTGGGGGGTGTGATGAGGGAGCCGCAGACGGGGCAAGGGGATGGCGGGCCGAGCGCCGGAGTGGGGTGGGGGGGGTGTCGGGGGGTGGGGAAGTTAACAGAGCAGACAGGCTTTCTCTGCTGGCTGAGAACAAAACCACCACTGGGAGGAAAATATGTGTGGGGCATTTTTGTAATTCCAAGGGGCTTGGTCCGGCTCTTGCCTCCACGGTCAATGAATCAAAGCCAGGAATGGCTCTACCTGTGAGCAGACTTTCTCCTGGCTCTGCTCACCCAGGTCCCACCCCTCCGGCCGGCCGGCCAGCTGGAACCGTCCCAGTTCCCCAGAAGGACGGTTGGCTCTTCGAGGAAGAGTGTGTCATAGGCAAAGGCCAGACGCGGGCAGCCCACGGGTAGAACTCTTAGCTTCCTCCTCTTTCTGCTTTTCTGGTCCCTTCTTGGAGAGGGGCGTAGCCTACGTCGCCTGCATCACCCACTCCTGTGGGTTGAACGGTGGCCCCCGAAAAATACATCCGCATCCTAGTCCCTGGAACCTGTGAATGTGTCCTTATTTGGAAAAAGAATTTTTGCAGATGTAATTAAGTTAAGGACCTCCAGGTGAGATCATCCCAAATGATCCGAGTGAGCCTTAAATCCCAGGACAACTGTCCTTATAAGAGACACACAGAAGAAAAGAAGAGGAGGAGGCCCTGTGAGGGCAGAGGGAGGGATGCAGAGGGACGCAGAGGGACGCAGCCAGGAGCCAGAGAATGCTTGGGGCCACCAGACACTGGAAGAGGCGGGGAGGGGTCCTTCCCTAAAGCCTTGCCAACCCCTGAATTTACGGAGAACCTACTACACACAAAGCAAGTCGTGGGTACGTGACATGGGTAATAGACATGGAAGCTTCCAGGTACTGAAAGCCAATGCCAGGGACCCAACCATGTTAGCCTATGCAAAATGAGTGGAGCCCAGACTGGCTGTGCCCACACCCCTGGGAGCTAAGAAATTTAGAATCTCGGCCCTACCTGAGACAGGCTGAATTGGAATCTGCATTTCAGGGTGATTCTCAGGGGATTCTGTTCCCTTGAGTCTGAGAAGCGCTGACCTACAGTAAGCACCCAGCCCAGGGCCAGCCGTGGGAGCTCAGACAAGCTTGTTAAGTTCTCTGCACCCCAGGCTCCTCATTTGTCACGTGGCCTCCTACAGCCATTGGGAGGAGTAGACGCAGTAATGTCTGGCACGTCGGCTGAGTGGCCAGGGAGCATACAGAAAAACCACGTCCCCTCTGTCTCTCCCTACGCGGTCCCCAAGGGCCATCCAGTCTTGATTCATTTCTAGAACTTTTGAAAACCCCTCTACCGTGATGACTCTCCTAAGGAAAACCTCAGATCTCCTGTAGGCAGCAGAGGAGGTATTGTGGTGCAAGGGGGCCTTTCGTCTCCCCGCCTCCCACCCGCCCGTGGCCCTGGCTGGGGACCCAGCCCTCAATGCATCCTCCCCCCTCCCCCCGCCCCGGTTCAGCCTGTGGCATCTTCTAGCTGCTTCCCTTCCCCCAGTGACCCCAGGGAGGTCCTGCCTCTCAGCCGCAGTGAACCCTGAGGGAGGTGCTGGAGGATGGGGAGCCGATAGTGAGGTCAGCCCCACGTCAGCCCCTCTCACTTTCCCCGCCGTGGCTGGGAAGAGGCTGCTGAGCGGGTGCCAGCCACGGGGGAGGTCTGTCCCCTGCTCCAGGGCCAGACCACAGGCAGCCAGGCTGGGCTGCAGCCAGGCTGGGGGGGAGATGTTCTTAGCCCCCAAGCTCCTCTCCGTCTGGCCCTTGGGACCCCTCCCCGACCCCAGATCCCAGCAACCGCCCAGGGTTCTTCCAAGCAGGTGAGGTCATTTTCTCCACCAGACCAGCCTGATGCAAAGAAGTCAGCCACCCACGTGGTGGGAGTCCAGCACCTCCAAGTCCCCTGCGCACAGCTTCTCCCTGAGAGCAGCCCCGGGGCCCCCAATTCCCTCCATTTCATTCCCTCTGAGGGGCCCTCAGGAGTCGGTCCCAAACACCTATTAGAAGAGAGCTGGCTGGGCCCAGAGGAAACGGGACAGACAGCTGCCCGGACTAGCCTCCAGAGGCCATGTGGGTCCGTGAGTGGCCTTCGAACAGCTCTGGGGTGCTCTGGGGTAGAGGCGGGTTCCAGAACCTCTGGCTTCAGGCATCGTCTGCGGCCTGCAGAGCACGGCTACAGGGACTGGGTTTATTCTGTGTTCACAGCAACTTTTATCAGCCCTTGGCTAGGCTAACATAAACCCTTTCTTCTGCTTTTTAGGGTTTCCCAATGGTACTGTTCTCAAGGCTCAGAATGTTTTTGCCAGAAGTGTAGGGAGCTCTGTGGGCCTCTGGCTGGTGGGTGAGTACAGGTTTCCCCAGGAGACCCTCGAGGAGATTCAAATCTCTGAATCCGGCAGAATTAGTAGTTCTCAGCCTGGGGCTATTTCTTCCCAACCCGGCTCCCCATTCCCTTAACTCTGAGATGCGTGGCAATGTCTGGAGACATTTTGGGGTGCCACACACAACCGATGGGGGTGTTACTTACTGGCACCTGGTGGGTAGAGACCCAGGGTGCCGCTAATCATGCCGCAACACACAGGAGATCCCCCCACCCCCCACGCAAAGTATCACCGGCCCAAGTGTGCCAAGGTTGAGAAGCCCTGGTCAAAACAAATCCATCAATCAACACATCATTTTGCAGCATCTAATCTGCAACCAGACAAGCTCCAGCACCCCAGAAACTGACTGGACCCATGGCTTCTGCTCTTGTTTACCCGTGTTCATGGGCGTGTGCGTGTATATACACGTACACACGTGTATGCACACACACACACACAGGAAGTAACCCAGTAGGTCAACAACAACGTAAGCTCATTTACAAAATTGTTTGGTGCCCCCCGAAAGCGCAGAGAATGAGGCGCCAGGAAGCCTTTGTCCTAGTCTGGGCCGGACTCCCCATTGCTATGTGCCCAGGCCATGTCACTCCACCTCTTTGAGCATTGGTTTCCACAGAATAAAATGAGATCTGTTTAAAAGAGCACTAGGTTTGGATCCTGGCTCTCTCTCTGGCCAGCTATGAAAAGTTGGGCTCCTTCTTTTCCTTAAGTCCTCATTTTCTCGTACATTGTCAGAGGGAACCCCACATCTCACCTTGCAGGGCTGCTGGGAAGATGAAAGGAAGGTGTCCAGCCCGGTGCCACCCACATGGTAGGCACTGTGATGATTTTTTTCCCCGTCTCCTCCCAGGTTCATGCCAATCCAGAATCTATGCCCAGGTCAGCACACTGGACCACCAGCCTAGGGTTGTAGACAAAATGCAGGACACTGAAATTCAAATTTAACTTGATGTCCTATATTTTGATTTGCTAAGTTTGGCCCCCTGCCTGCTTTTGTAAATAAAGCTTTATTGAACCACAGCCACACCCATTCATTTACATATTGTCTCTGGCTGCTTTTCATCCTCCAATATTGTCCAGCATCTGCAACAGAGATCTTATGACCCGCAAAGTCTCAAATAGCATCTGACCTTTTACAGAAAAAGTTTGCTGAGCCTTGGTTTATGTCAGGAAATGATTGCCATAGAGTGGTGGGGTGTGTGGCTGGAGCCCACGGAGTAAATACTCCTTTCTTGGGGTGGTGGATAGAGGAGATATTTGCAGAAGAAAGTGGGCACTGTCACCCTGGGGACACAGTCTGGAAGAAAATAGAAAGTGCCCTGGCCTGGGGGTCTAGGGGCCCAGGTTCTAGGCCTGGATCTTCACTGACTTCGGAGTGACTTTGGCAGAGTCCTTTCCCCTTCTCTGGGCCTAGTTCTTATTTCCTTCATTTGTTCAACAAATATTTATTAAACGCCTACTGTGGGCAAGACATAGCTGGACACAGGTCCCCATTCTCATACACTTTCATTTCAAGGTAGGGTGAGAAATGATAAACGAGTCGACACACTAGCTGATGTCAGCAGGCTAAGAAATGCCTTGGAGGAAATACCAGAGCTGGGTGGCCAGGGAAGCAACATTTGAGTGGAGACATGATGGAGGAGGAGGAGCCTCAGTTTCCCCATCTGCTGTCTCCTCGGGGCTGCCCGGACTGCCTATGGTAGGAATGAATCAGCTCGTGCCAAGAGACATTTCTTCTAAACCCCCTTGCAAAAGACCCTTAAGAGAGAATCTCTGGTTCAGACAGGAGGGGCTGCCACCTGGTGGGAGCTGAGAGTGGGGGTCTGGGGAGTCAGGAGTAGAGATGGGGAAGGGAGGAAGGCCCTAGTCCTGACCGTGGCCAACAGCAGCTACCTCCCTTCCTGTTTTCCTGCATCCGGTCCCAGGAGTGTCTGGTCCCGAGCCCATAGCTGGCCGAGCTGGCCTGACCCAGTGGCCTGGTGGAGGACCAGGAGGGCTGTGTTGTGTGGGCTTCCTGCAGAGCACAGCTCAGACCCCCTGGGCAGACCGGCAGCCCTGGGCAAACTAGGGCAGACTTTCTCCCAGCCCTGGCCTGTCCCCCTCTAAACCGTCTGACCCGGATGTCCCGGGAGGAAGGAACATGGCTCAGGCCTGTTTGGATGGGAGCAGAGGTAGAGGTTGGCGGTGTGACCATCAAGCTTAATTTATAGCCCCACCCCTGCTCCCCAGCACCCCAGAATCCCCAGCAACATCATTTCACATCCCACGTTCCCCCCTTCCACATAGGAGCTTCCCACTTTTGAGTTCCTTCGTCTGAATCGGGTTCATCTATGGACAAATTGCCAACGATAATGGTCTGATGTCGTGTCAGAGTGCTGGTGGCCCAAAAGCAACACTGTTAGGTCACACATTTACATTTTAATTGGGATCTTCAGCACCCTAAGGCGAATGAGTGACTAATGGTGGAATTTTAGGCACATGGCAAGTTAGTGGGGGGTAAAGCCCCCTTGGATTACAGGGTATATAAAAAAATAGTCCTTTACAGGTGAACAGGGCTATAAAGTTTACTAACCTAAAACTCATCTTGTAGGCATTCATTTAATTTCCTAATAATCCCATTGGAGAGGCAGGTCTCATTTTAGACTCTCATTCATGTATTCATTTGGTGCCTGGCTCTGTGCCGGGCACTAGATCCTCGTGGTGAAAACACAAAACCCCTTTTACATGGAGGCCATGTGGTTCTGTAATACAGAAGACAACTGCCCCCAAAGGAGGCAGCCGGGAGGAAATGGGGACTTTTTAGAGAAGCGGCGGGTGTCTTTGCAAGGACCAACTCTAATTCCACCTTCTGACTCCTGTCCCGGTGCTCCTTCTTCTGTACCAGCATGGCCCAAAGTGGGTTCCACTGCTCTCCATTCTCAAGGGAAGTTCACTGGCATTCAGAGAATACAAGGACCCTGCATCAACTAACATAACACTATGTGTCAACCATACCTCAATTAAAAAAAAAAAACAGTTTGGGGAATACTGGGTTAAACAAAATAAAAAAGATGTCTTCAGGGGCACCTGGCTGGCTCAGTCAGTAGGGCATGTGACTCTTGACTGCAAGGTCGTGAGTTCAAGCCCCATACTGGGTGTAGAGCTTACTTAAATTAAAAAAAAAAAAAAAGTTTTCATTGCAGGACTTCTCAGAGCCTTTAAGACAGTAAGATGTGAATGGAGCAGACATTGTATTCATCGGTCTTCCAGAACTACATCCATGGACACAGCTTGTGAAATGTTGATCGGCAAACTTCTTTTAATGCCCTATTAGGCACCTTTTCCAGAAGCCACCACTTGCCTATCCCACACAAAGATGCGTGCAGGGCTAAATTCTGTCTGTAGACCTTTTCTCTTCCATGCCTCCAGTCTTCCAGCATGACCTGGACTTCTAGAACAGAAGGGGAGAGGAAGGGGAATTGGCCAGGCACACAGATTCTCCTGCTCCAGATCTCAGCTTCATCTCACACCCGCCAAGCCAGGGACCAGAGCTGAACTTCGGGTGCAGGGCCTATGGCACCCTCAGGAGGGGTCCCTGCAGAGACTCCTCTATCTAATCCCAACGATACTAGGCCTGGCCCAGGGCCTGAGTCAAGGCTGGGGCCCAAGTAATCTTTCTAGAACACAAATCAGCCAATGTAGCTTCTGCTGAAAACCCTTGGTGACTCCCCAGTACCCTCAGGATGGAGTCCAAAACCTCAGCCTGTGCTCGGCCTACCCCCTGAGCCTCATTCCCCATCACTTTATGTTCCAGAAAAGACAAACCGCTTGTGGTTGCCCAGGCCATGCCATGCTCATTCTTGCTTCCCTGCTTCTGTGCACCCAGTCCCCGTGCCTAGAACATCCTTTGCATTCTTCTCCCACTGTATGATTTCATTCCTCCCTGGAGGGCCTCCTAACGTTGGCCTCTTCTCCTGTGAGATTCCTCCCTGAACCCCTAGGCTGGCGTCTCCCCTGCATTCTACGAAATGATCTGGTTTGTGTCTCTCTCTCCACCTAGACTGCAGACTCCTGGCCTGTCCCCTTGAAGCCTCAGAGCTGCGCAAAGGGCCATTCCACGGCCGGCACTCTCAAACATGCACTGACTCGCACGTATCAGGAGACACATGGGGTCCTCGGGGGAGAGTGTGGGCTCACAGACTGGCTGTGTGGCCTTGGGCGAGTTCCTGGACCTCTCTGTGCCTCCGTCCTCTTCCGTAGAATGCGGTCACTCTGAATGGATAAATGCTCAGCATAGAACCATGTCTGGCCTATGCTAAGTGATATGTGGGTTATGCTATGGTCGCAATGGTAGCATCAGTACCAGGGTCCCTGTGTCAGCTCTATCACCAACTGGCTAGCCACAGGCAAAAGCCTTTCCCTGGCTAAGCCTCGGCATCCTCAAAACAAGGCTATGGGATGGTTGATCTCTGTGGCAGGTTGAATGGTGCCCCCGAAAAAGAGATGTCCACAACCCAGAACATGTCAATGTGACCTCATCTGAGAAAATGGTCTTCTGTAATTAAGTCAAGCATCTTTAGATGAGATCATCCTGGATTATCCAAGTGGGCCTTGAATCCAATGACAAAATGTCCTTATAAGAGAAAGGCAGAGTGATATTTGAGACACGCAACAATGTGTGAAGACAGGGGCAGAGCCTGGAATGATGTAGCCTAGCCACAAGCTAAGAAATGCCCGAAGCCACCTTCTAGAGAAGCCACCTGGGAGAGGCGAGGAAAGATTCTCCCCTAGGACCTTCAGATGAAGCACGGCCCTGCCAAAACTTGATTTAAAACTGCTGGCCTCCAGAGCAATGAGAGAATAGATTTCTGTTAAGTCACTCAGTTTGTGGTAACTTGCTATGACAGCCACAGGAAACTCATATAATCTCTAAAGGGCTCTCCTAGCTCCTGCAAGAACTGATTAGGAGATTCTTACAATTATCAGACAGATTTCCCATGGGCAGCCCCAGGGTCCCTGAAGCCCAAGAATCTGACTCTGGTAAGAGACCCTTATTCTTTCTCTGAGCTATTGATCCCAGGACACCCACCTTTCCTCCCCCATTAGCCCTTAACGACCCACCAACACCTGAAGCAGTTGGAGCTGGAGGAATCCTTCGAGATCCTCTCTCATGCCTCTGCACCCTAGCACCGCTCTTCCCTCTGGGGGAAATGCGGTTCCCTGCTGCCTCCCTCCGCCACTTGACTACTCCGCCTCCAAGCAGACTCAGGCATCCCTTTCTCAATGAAACCTTCTTCAGATGCTCACCGACCAGCTGCCTGGCAGAGTTACTTCTGGCCTCTGGTCCCTCCAATGTAGCAGAGGCCATGTGTTTATTCACTTTCTCTGCTATCAGCAGCTAACTCAGTCCCCTGCCCGGAGCCGTCTGGGCCTACACGTGTGGACGGGAAGGCACGCTCCAGTCAAACGCGCCCAGTTCCCAGGTGAGGAGTCCAAGCCCGGGTTTGCTGCCGGCCGGCCATTCAGTGGATGGTGTGGGAGGCCTCTGACCGTGGAGCTGAGGCCTCTGGTTTCTGCTACTTGCACATGATTTTACCTCTCGAAGCCTCAGTTTCTTTTCTTTTCCTTTTTTTTAAAAAGATTTTATTTATTTATTTATTTGAGAGAGAGAGCACAAGAGTGGGGAGGGTCAGAGGGAGAAGCAGACTCCCCGCCGAGCAGGGAGCCCGATGCGGGACTCGATCCCAGGACTCCAGGATCATGACCTGAGCCGAAGGCAGTCGCTTAACCAACTGAGCCACCCAGGCGCCCCTCGAAGCCTCGCTTTCTTAAGCAAAGGGATGAGAAAGTGCTTGTGGGACATTTCAGAGTTCCAGCCTCAGGACAGCTGCATACCTCGGGGCTGTGGCCACTGCTGTCAGGCTGGGACCACACCTGCGTGTCTCCACTGCGGGCTCTAGTCATCCAAACACAGCGGGGCCTGCTGGGGTGTGCTCAGGTCCTGGGCCTATAACCCCTTTTGGGGTAATGAGTTCCATAAGTTTATCTTTGTTGGGTACTGTGAATTCCTGTTTATCCAGGAACCCACAGAAATAAACAGAATACTCAGATGACCAGAATTTTCCATCTCAGCATGTTCAGGGATAACCCAAGTCACAGCCATCCCCCAGGCCTTGGAAGACCCTGAGGGGCCACCACATACACCCCAGCCCCCCATTATGTTTGGTTGCATTTCACCATTTGGTGGGGTCATTTGTAGAATTGCAGACCCCGGGAGCTAGAAGGGCCTCAGAGAAATCCCTGTGGGTTTCAAACTGGGCCCTGAGGGAGCCCTGTGGGAAGGAGAGGTAACCCAGGACTATTTGCAGGGCGGGGGGGGGGTGCAGAACAGGGCATGCCAAGAAGACAGAGCTCAGGTTTTTATTACATGTTGGGATATCACATGAGATTTTCCTTTAAGAAGGGGGGCTTCTTTTGCTAAAAACAAAACCAACCCCCCCACAAAATTCAGAAACCACCAATGCCGTTCAAATCTTCCCCACTTTACAAAAGAAATCTCTGTGGATCCAAGCTCCATAGAGCCTTAGCAGAGGTCACCCGGCTGATGGCGCACGGGGCCGGGCGGCAGGGGGGGGTGGCCGGTGGGGGGCGGCCTGCATTTCAAGGCCCGGCCTGAGCCCACAGAGGGTGGCGAGCTTCCTGCCATCCTGTGCCACAGCTAACCCTCGATCAGGATACCCAGTTAACAGAAACGTCCTCTGCCCTGACCATCCCCCACCACCCCGGCCAGGATTTGACCGGGCTTCCCTTGTTTATCCCCGAGTGACCTCCTTCCAGCTTGGAAGAAAGGGACCCGCTCGGGGACCCGGGATTTACTGAACAAGTCTGTGGTCACTCTCCCTAGCCAGGTCATTTCCTCCTGCAGGGGAGGGTCTGCCCACGTGGCCCGCCCCTCGTCCTTCCTGTGGAGCTGGCTGTCTGGACGCCGGCCAGTGTCTGGGTCAGAGACCTGTGCTCGGGAGGAGCCAGGGAGTGACCAGGCAGCGGGTGGCTTCCCCTCCAAGGGGGTGTTCGGGGCTGGCTCAGGTAGCGTGGGCTGTGGGCAGCTCAGGCTGCAGACTTAGGCAGCCCCGCCGACTGGAACAGGTTGGCGATGTGCTGAGCTGACCCCTTCCCCTGGATCCCTCAGTGTATGTGCGTGGAGCCCCTGCCATGTGGGGACCCAGAGGCGAGCAAGCCCCAGGTGGCCACTGGGTGCCCGCCGTCTAGCGAGAGGACAGACAAGGAGGCACTCAGACACTGCGCTATGCAGGGGAGCCATGGGGTGCTGGAAAAGAAATACAAAGAGGGGCGTGAATGAGACAGAGAGCAGAAAGGGGCTCCAGGTGGAGTGACTTTAATCTGGGACCTATGGAGTAATGGGAGTAAGGCAGGCAGAGGGGTGGGGGAGAATGGAGTAAGAAGACAGACCCACCAAGGCAGATTACGACATTAAGTGTGATGATGCGTCTAAGACTCTCAGCACTGTGCAGGCCGCTAGGGGCTCAGAAATCGGCAGGGATCCTTGTGGCTCCTTGTTTAGAACTACGGAATCATGGCATCTTGGGGCATCTTAAAGGTCACCCAAGCCAGTTTGTCTCAGCCGGGGGTGCGATTTTGCCTCAGGGGACCCTTGACCATATCCGGAGTCATTTTTGATCATCACAAAGTGTGGGGAGGGTGGTGGCACTGGTCTTAAGTGGGCAAAGACCAGGGATGTTGCTGAGTGTCCTACAGGTGCAAAGACAGCCCCCCACGTCAAAGAACACCAGTCGTGCCCAGGTTGAGAAGCCTGCCTGTAGGCTCACCTCCCTCAGAAATTCACTCCCCTCTGAGCTGTGGCAGGCCTGCACTTGAGCACCCCCCAGTGACGGGAAGCTCACTATCCCCTCAGGCAACCTGTTCCATCTCTAAGGTTAGTGTGTTCATCATGTTCCTTCTCCATGTCCCTACAACCTCTCAGAGTTTGCCCTAGTTCTAGTCCCGGAACTAGCCTAACCCAGCATCTGCTTGAGAAGGCTTTACATATTTGAGGGCTTGTTTGTGAATCTTCCCTGCTGCCAGGCCGAACATCCTCCACAGGACCCAGGAAGTTTGACCTGGGGCGCGGGGTGATCCCCTGCCTGTATGAAAGCTACCAGCATCTCCTCAACCCCACTCAGGAGAACGGGGCCCACTGGTGGTGAGGTCCAGGCCCAAGGAGCCCAACGTCCCGGTGTCCTCCTGCCTGCCGCACGCGCCCTCGGTCATGTAGCTTCTCTGAGCCTCGGTTTTGTGTCTAGTCAAATGGACAGGACAGCCTGGCCTTCCTTGCTCAGGGCCAGGATGCTCAGAGGAGGTAGCACATGGGAAGACGCTTTGAAAGGTAAAAGCGCTGCACAGAACAGTTCCGGAGGTTACTGTCCTCATGCCCACAGTCCACCCTTCCCCTAGATCTGCATTGCTAGCCAGCTCTTTCCACATGACCGTCTTCCTCCCTGTACACTAATAGCAGCGGCGAGCCCATTTCACAGATAAGCAAACTGAGGTGGCAGAGACTGCAGTTAAGACCCCGCAGGGCCCAAAGCTGAACCCAGATCCTCTGGCTCCAAATGCAGGACCATAAACGTCAGAGCCGCAGGGGCTGGGGGAGGCTGAGAAGACGGGAGGCTGACAGGCACCATCGGCGGGAAGCAGTCCACCGTCGCCAGGGTCTGAGCCCCCTTTGGAGTCGCCCGTGGTTGGGTTCGCCTGCACATCAGCGGTGGGTTGGCCGAGAGCCACGTGCCCACACCCAGAGCACCTGCTGTTCTCTCACAGCTCCCCTCCTCCCTCGCTTCCTCTCGCGGCTTGGGGTTCCTTCCTCCCTTCAAAGCGCATGGGTTCTCTCCTTTAGAAGCCACTTTCTTTCCTTTCTTGGAATCTGCCCAGGGAGAGACACCTGTGTTTCTGTTTCGATTTCTTCTCAGGCACCCATGTTTCCTGGGAAGGTCAAGGTGGGGGACATGGCCCATGGGCAGCAGGTCATCATCTGGCTCCGACAAGCTGGAGAGCTTGTGTCTGAGAGGCCCCAGTCCCTCTGTTTCCAGGCCCTGACCCTCAACCCCCGCCCCCACTTTTGCCCCCCTGTCTGTCATTGGTTTGCCCTCTTCTCTCCAATCTCAGCCTCAGAGACTCACAGAATCAGAGATGGGAGGGTTTTTTGTTGGAATCCAGGCCCAGAGAGGGGCAGGGGCTTGCTTGAGGGAACACAGCCAGATAGAGGCGGATGGGAGTCCCCTGCCCTTCCCGCTGTGCCAGGCAGGAATCCTGTCTCACATTCTCCCCCACTCCCACCAGCCCCTTCGAACATCCCCTGAGTGTGCCTCTGTCCCCTCCACCTGCAACATCTTTTTCTGCCCCTCACTTTCTTGCCTGACTTGTTCTTCAAGACACAGCCCAGTGTCACCTATTCCAGGAAGCCTCTTTGGATTGCCGTATCCTTCACCCCAGCTCCCTAGGCTGAGAGACGTTCCCCTCTCTTCCCGTAGCAGTATACCTACCACTCATTTCCACTCATGTGGAAAACTCGTTAACTTCCACACCAGGACTCAAACGCCTGTCCTCAGCCAGACCCACTCACCCTCATCCTGGCTTATCCTTTCTGATGTCGTGAATAAAAGTGTTTGCTTCTCTGCCTTCCCTCACTCATGTTCATCTTAAAGGCCCCACCTCCAGTCTTTTCTTTTTAAACAGCTTTATTGAGATCGAATTCACATACCATACAACCGAACCATTTAAATGGCTTTTAGCGTCTTCACAGATCTGTACCATTATCACCACAGGGCTTTTCTGAGCATTTTTGGTAACTTCAAAAGACAGTCCCTACCCTCTGGCTGTTACCACTCCCCAGGTCCCCACCCCACCCCTTGGCCCCCACCCTGAGCAAACACGAATCTCCTTTCCATCCTTGTGGATTTCCCTATTCTAGACATTTCCTACAAATGGAATCATACAATATGTGACTTTTGTGACTGGCTTCTTTCACTCAGCATAATGTTTTCAAGGTCCGTCCATGTGGGAGTGCAAATCAGTACTTGATTCCTATTTATGGCTGAATAATATTCTGCATTATGGATAGACCACATTTTGTTTATCCCTGTGAATTGTTTCCACATTTTGGCTACTATGAACAATTTGCTCTGAACATTCCTGTACAAGTCTTTGTGTGGACATATGTTTTCATTTCTCTTGGGTAGATACTTAGGAGTGGAATTGCTGGGTCATAGGGAACTCTGTGTTTCATTGTTTGAGGACCTGCCAGACTGTTTTCCAAAGCAGCTGCACCATCTTGCACCCCCACCCGTAGCTCCAAGGGCTCTGATTTCTCCACATCTTGGCCATCACTTGTTATTATCTGACTTTGATTTCAGCCATCCGGGTGAGGGACACTGACGTCCTTTTTTTTCCCAGAGTTTTTTCAAAATTTATTTATGGACACCTCAAACAGATGTGCTTTTCATAAACAACCTATTGGACGAATATAAATTTTAAAACAGAAGAGATGACATTACAGTTAACAAGGAGGAAGGAATTGCATTTATTGGGATGACGGCAGCCGTTTGATATTGATAAGAGTCATAATGAACAGAGTGAGTGTACATCCTGTGTGTGTATGTGTGTGTGTGTGTGTTGGTGGGGGGTGTGGACACATACCTCTTCTATTTGCTGGGCAGCCAGGCCCTGGAGCAGTGAAACCCTGGAGGCAGACCCAGAGTGGGGAGCGCACCTCTTTACTTCTGCTGGGGGACCCGAGGCAGGGTCTTTTCACTTTGCTGAACCTCATCATTTTCTCCTGTGAAATGGAATAATAGTAGGTGGTCGAGAGATAACGAACATTAACTACTTAGCATAGTTGCTGGTTTACAACACAAGCTCAATCAATGTAAACTACAATAACAGTTACGATGATCTCTCCAAAATCCCTGCAATTCTTGGTGTGTGGTGGACCCTCATGGATGTAGGTGGAGTGACCGGCACCAGAAGTCCCCCCCAGGGAGGGTGTCAGCTGAGGGCCCGGGCTGGACATGGGGATGCCCAGGGAGGCCCTCACAGCCTCTCGTCCGGAGGACCCTTGACCAAAGCTCCTGTCCAGGCCGGCTCTTGCCTGGCACGGGGAGCAGTTTTCTTTCTACAGGCGTTTTGAGACTCAGCACATGTAAGCCTCCTCTTCCTGATGGTTTGAATTAGAAGGCAGCTGGTGCCTTCTGGAAAACCCAGGGAAAAACATTATTGTTGGAGGCTGGTCTCCTCTCTGGCAGAGCCGACCGCCCTGGCCTGGCATTCCAGAGCACAAAAGCCTTTGCTGGCAAAATCGGAGCCTCCCCATCCGGGGCTCCCCTCCTCCCCTTCCTCCCTCCCTCTCAGCCAGCCTCAGCTGGGCCTGGCAAATGCTGGCTGCCAGATGGGAGTTAGGACAAGAATCCTCAGGCTGTCTGGGCCCATCTACCCCAGCAGCATGTTGGTGGACCAAGGTCTGACTCAACTCCCAGCCTGGTGTCTGGTAGTGCCCTCTGGGGAAGGTGTGTGTGTGGGGGGGACTTGGGGGAGGGGACGGGGCCAGGAGGAAGGCAGCAGCGGGCTGGGTGGACACCAAGCTCGGGGAAAGGAGAAACGGTGTTGCTGCTTCCATTGGACAGATGAGGAGACTGAGGCCCAGAGAGGCGATGTCACCTGCCCATGGTCACAGAGCTGGCCATCAGCCCTGCTGCGGCTTCTGCTTGGTCACTGACAGTTAGGGCCGCATGACCGGAGTCGCCTTATCTCCCGGAGGGCAGCAGACCCGTGCTCCGAGAAGCCCGGTTTCAGATGGGCAGCGGCGATTGTCAAGACCTGTGGGGTCCTGATAAAGCCACTGCAGCACGGAACCAGCCTCAGGGGAGGTCCCCTCATGCCCGGTCCTCCCCGGGTCCCTGCTGTCCCGGCTCCTTCCGCTCCTCCCTCTTCCTCACAGGGGGCCCAGATGTGCCCAGGCCCCAGTTCTCGGCGCCCATTCCCGGCCACCCCTCTTGATGGTTCCCTGGACTTGGGAATTGACTCAGCCCATGAGTGTGGGTGCTTCCGCTTCTTACTCTAACATGAGGTCTCTTGTCTCCGTACCATGGGGTTTGGGGAAGATCAAATGAGGGAACACAAAGCTGACATGTGAGTAGGTGCCCAAACAGCCATGGTTTTTTAGCCGTTTCCTGGGCTCTGTGTCTTAGCCATGCTGTCCCCTTGCTTGGAATTTCTCTCCTTTTCTGTGGTCTTTCCAAACCCTGCCTCTGCTTTAAGGCTGAGTCCAAATCTCACCTTTCCCCAACTCCATCCCAGACCTCCCCAGGCCCCATAACCAGCTTCCCCCTCACGGCACTTGGAACCTGCCAGAAGACTGGAAGAATGTACTCTGCTTAACCGGGTTAACCAGGGCTGTCCAGGGTGGCAAGCTACAAACGATTTTGACATTTTTCCCTGGTGTGTGTGCATCCTTTCTTTCCTACATTGTGCATCATTTGCCCATATAATTAGGAAAGAATGGCAAATAAATGCTTTGTCGAGAAGGATCTGCTCTACTTGGTTGAATGCTTCCTTGAACGAGGCAGCTTTGCGTTTGTCACTGCTGTGTTGACAGTGACCCTCCGGGCAGAGGGTCCTACACCTGATCCCCCTTGCCCGCTGCTCACTGTGGGACAGGCATGGAGCAGCAATTCGAGGCCCTTCAGTGTGGCCTGCACTAACTCACCAACCTCAGCTCCGTCTGCTCTAGCGTCCCAGACGCCCACCACTAACCTGAGGTGTCTCCGGAGTCCTCACCCACTCTCCCATGTCCGAGGGCCAAGCTACTGTCGAGGTGCAGCTCAGATTTCATCTCCTCTGGGCTTCCCCTGCCACGCCTGCCCCGTGCCCGGCTCCTTCTTGGACGCTTCGCTGGCTGCCTCGGGTTGCTAATTAACTGCCTCCCTCACTAGACCGTAAGTTCCTTAGGAGCAGGGGATGCATCCTACGCCTCCCCGCCTCTCAGCCCCTGGCACAGTGCCTGGCACACAGCCGAGCAGGTGCTCAGGGAGAAGCCGAGCGCCGGAATCAGAGAGTAATGATTATGGCTGTGATGTTAATGATGGCAGCCACCGTTTCCAGAACACTCACCTTGAGCCTCTACCGGCTCAGCCCTTTTCCTGGCTTCTGTCACGTAAGCCCCCTGGCAGCCCAGAGACTCAGGTGCTGTTGCTAAGTGCATCTTACAGAGGAGAAAAGGCCACCATGAAAGGAAGACGTGCCAGGGGTGGGCCAGTGGGAAGGCACATTGCCTCTGCCTTCCTCAGTTTCCTCTGCTGCGTGGGGGCCTGACACCTGCTCGCCTTTCCTCCCTCCAGGTGGTTGTGAGGGTCAAGCAGGCACATTGTCAAGTGCAATCCGCTGCACAAACTTAATGGTGTGATGGAGTAAATGCTTATCAGAGAATCCATTCAAGCTCAGCGAGCTGGGGGGGGGGGCGGGGGGACGGGAATTTCTGAAGTCCCCTTTCTCACATGTTCTCTACGGATAATAGTGAAAGTAGAGATGATGACAGTGGCCCCACGTCCATATGGGAGGCCTCGGGCACTGGGCAGGATGGCACAGCCCTCGTCCCTGGCTTCCCCCACCCCCAACTCCTGTCCTCCTCCTGCATGGCTCTGGAGACACTGTCGTCTTACACCGCAGTCAGAGCCCAGCTGCTGCCCGGGCTGTGCCCTCCGCTCGCCTCACCCCAACCCACCCTACAGCATTCAGCTGAGAGGTCAGCCCCACGGCCAGGCCTCCCCAGCTCCCAGTCCTGGTCTGTGCCCGTAACAGACTGGGAGAGCCTTAGCCCTCCTTGGTGGCACCTGTCTGGGCTCTAATGAAACAATTAACTGCATAATTATGCCATTAACCTCTCCTGCCAGGCAGGCCAAAGGCTGAGTGGGAACAGGGAGGGCCCTTATCCTATTCAGGCTGTGTCCTGGGGTCACTCAGCGGAGGGCACAGGTGGAGCTCGGGGAAGGCTCGATGACTGGCAGAATGAACGAGGGACAGAATGGTGGACATTTCTTTTAGGGCCATCCCTGCCCAAAGCTCAGCCTAGCTGTGCTGTGAGCCTTGTGGGGTCCAGCCCAGGATGCCAGCTGGTCCTGAAATGTTATTGGAGCCAGATGGAGTCTGAATCCCACCTCTGCCACTTCTTAGCTATGTGATATTGAGAAAGTTGCTTGAGTTCTCTGGGCCTAACTGTAGAACTGACATAATAGCGCCTTGTTGGTGCCATTGATAAGAGGCTTACATGAGTTAAAGATTACAGCGACTATGACTGCAATTATTATTATTATTGCTGGTAATGACTCAAAGGATTCCTCCTCCCAATTTATATCTTTGTCCCGTAACAGCGGGGGCCCAGGTCTTGACAACGGAGTTGGAAAGGCCTGGGAAGCGTGCCAGAACCCCGGGGCCCCAGCTCAGCAGCCGGGCCTGGCCGTGTGACCAGGAGGAAGTCACTCGATCTCGCCTGCTAGCCAGATGACTAACACCAGCAGCAATCCTGTTTCCTCATTTGCTACCTCACAGGGGTGTGGCGGGAAGATCAAACAGAGGCATGAATGAGAACTATTCTCTCTGCAAATATTTGTTGAACACCTACTGTGTTCCAGGGCTCGAGGAGGACCAAACAGTGAACAAAACTCCAGGAGTCCTTTCCCTCTGGGAAGCCAGAAATGAAGGGATTCCTGCAAAGCGAGCAAGCACCCTATAAATGATCATTCTGCTCAAGGAGGGGGTCATGAGGCAGCCGGGGCACCTCTGAGTCTGGTACAGCCTGCCTTCCTGCCTCCTTCTAGCAATGGGATCTCGTAGCTCCCTCACTCTCAAAGCCTCGGAGTCTTCGTGTATGAAACGGACCTTCCTCACATTGCTGGTGTAAGGATGAAGTGCGTTCATGTGCGTGAGGGCTTAGCCCCAAGCCAGACAGGGCTAACCCCTCACTGGATGGTGTCATTGTCAATGCCATGACCTTGCCGTGACCTTGCTGCTTGGCCCCGAGGGGTACCTGGGGTTTGTGAGATGGAGATGTGACATTATCCTTCAAAGAGACACAGAGGGAGAGAGACCAGGAGCATAGCTGGCCCCTAGGGACTGTGTTCCCTTCCCACCTTGGGGACTTTTGTCACACACACATACATGATTGTGCAGGAATATAGAAAGGTTTGAAGGGGCGCCTGGGTGGCTCAGTCGGTTAAGCGTCTGCCTTCGGCTCAGGTCATGATCCCAGGGTCCTTGGATCGAGCCCCGAGTCGGGCTCCCTGTTTGGTGGGAAGCCTGCTTCTCCCTCTCTCACTCCCCCTGCTTGTGCTCTCTGTCTCTCTCTGTGTCAAATAAATAAATGAAATTTTTTAGAAAAAGGTTTGAAATATTCCAAACTGTTAATAACAGAGGGTGGGATGAGGACATCTAGTTATCTTTTACTTTTATGTATTGTTTGAACAACAGATTACCTTTTTTGGTTTGTGTTTCTTGTGATAAAATATACTAACTAGAGTATTTCCCATTTTAGCCATTTTTAACGGCACTGATCAGTGGCATTAGGTACCTTCGCGCTGTTGTGCAACCGTCCATCTCCAGAACTTTTTCATCTTCCCAAACTCGACCTGCACCATCGAGCACCAACTCCCTGTGCCTCCTCTCTGCCATCCGCCAGCCCCTGGCAACTTCTATTCTACT
Organism: Mirounga leonina; assembly: GCF_011800145.1. Taxonomy (NCBI): domain Eukaryota; kingdom Metazoa; phylum Chordata; class Mammalia; order Carnivora; family Phocidae; genus Mirounga; species Mirounga leonina. The sequence continues at coordinate 22,846,288 of NW_023270436.1, read as the reverse complement.
TTCTGTCCCTATGATTCCAACTCTCCCAGGTGCTTCATGGAAGTGGGCTCATACAGCAGATGTCTATTGCACCGGGCACAGCATCTCCAAGGTTCATCCATGTCGTAGCATGGGTCAGGATTTCCTTCCTTTTTAAGGTTGCATAATATTCAATAGATTACTTTCACAGTTGGAAAAAATAAAAATTGGGAGGAAAAAAACCCAACAACAAAAAGAGCATGTGAATGATCGAAGAAGAAACGGGTGGGTGAACCCAGGGGGCTGCCTGGGAGTGACTCCAACTCTGAATTTCTGATGGGGGGCAGCAGGTCGGCAGAGTGATAACCGAGGGCAGGCACCCCGTGAATTAGCCCCCGGTTTCTTCTAACATAAGAGGAGGGAGTAGGGCCCCCCACCCCCGTCAGGGCTCTGGGCCCACTGTCGCACGGCCGAGTGGACAATGAAGACACTCAGCCTGCCAGCTGAGGGCTGTGACTCACAGGCCCCCACGCTCGGCCCCTGATGCCCTGGCCATTCAACCTGGGCAGTGAGCAGCGCGGAGTTCCGGGTCCCCTCTGATACCAGCCCTGCTCCCGGGCTCTGGGGACGACCCAATCAACCTGGTGAGTAAGGAGGCTCTGGACAATCCCTCCTTTCATAAACCGCCGCTGCTGACTAATGCCTCCCAGTCACGCTGGGCCCTTCTACCCCAAAACCATCCCTGCCCTGGAGCGGCCCTGCGGGGTTTTGAAGGGGGCTCCCCCTCTCCTGGCTTGTGCTGCCCTCATGCCCTGCCCCACCAGCCTCTGGGCCCCGCTGGCCCGTTTTCCTTCCCTCCTCCCAACCCTGAGTCCCTGGGCCTTGCTGTCACACTTAGGTCCGTCCTGCCACAATCAAACCTTGGCTGAGGGCTTTCTTGTGTACCTTCCTTCTGCCCATCCCTGCCCTTCCCTGGCCGCCTGTGACTGGAGTCTCTGGGCGATGGCTCCAATGAGGGACTCCAGGTTGGGGGCATTTCTGAGCGTGGATGCAGAGGAGTCTTGAGACACCTCCAGCTCCTTTGAGGCACATGGGGAAGGTGTCTTGGGAAGAGATGGGTTTTGGAGTCAGACCTGAGTTCAAATTCTGACTCTGCCACCCACTAGCTGGGTGACCACGGGCAGGTACCTTAACCTCTCTGAGCCTCAATTTCTACATCAGTTTAAAAAGATGGAGTGGGGATGGGTAATCCTCCATTCCAGAATGGATATGAAGTACCTTCCAGAGAGATGCTCTACCTAGCCTGGGAGAGAGGAGATAATCTCAACAGAAGAGCTCAGGAAATGGGGCTGTGATGCCTTGGGGCGCCTGCTCTCCGAGGCGAGGCCTCTGCTGACGGGCATGTGGCAGCCCTCCTTCGCCTCAGCACTCATGGTGGCTCGATTGTCCAGGCGAGAAATGGCCTCTTGTCCTCAGCGTTGACAGGAGGGTGGATGACATTCTTTTATGGCATCACATGAAGACAGGGAGCTGCACCCCTAGAGGGGAGCCTGGACTGGATAGTACAATACAGCAGATGATGAGGGGGGAAAAATAAAAAAACAACGACCCTGTTTGGTTCTGGAACGGAATCTCTTTCCTTTCTGGTGAGGTGGTGGGGAGGGAGTGAGAAAGGACCATGGCCAGCTTCTCATGCTAATGGCCCGCCGCTGGCCGAGGGAGGAGAATGTGGAAATGACTTGGCGAGATCTAAGAGGCAGCTTGGAAAACCGGGAAAAGCTCCGGCCTGGGAGGGAAAAGCTCCAGCCTGGGAAGGGAGAGCCACGGGATGGTCCCCGCTGGGTCTCCCACCAGCTGTGTGGCTGTGGGTGAGTCACAGCCTCTCCTAGTGACATGGCCCTTATCTACAAAGGGAGGAGGTCAGATGTGAGGTCCTTTTAGGCCTCTGCTGCCCTGAGATTCTCGAACTCTGCAACCATCTCTTTAAAGATGGAAAGCAGAGATGCTGAGCTAGACCAGATGTGGTGGATAAAGCCAAGATAATCAGCCCAGCGGTTTCTCTCTCTCCAGTGCCCTGCGTCAGCAAGGCCTTGGGTGAATTCTGGCATTTGCTCATTTTGATAGGTAATCAAGGCAACATCTGTGGGCCCGAACTTGTGGAAGAGGGGCTGATGAAACAGTTTTTACCCTCAACCCTTCCTCCTTCCTAAAGGGCATGCGACTGATGGGCCTTTCTGAATCCATGAGGCTCCAAGCTGGCTCCCCTGCACCAAGCGTATCTGAATCACAGTTTCTTTGCTCAAACCCCCACCTCCTCCCAAACTTCCACAGGCAGCCAGAGCCTGGGGATGCCCATTCCCTAAAGAAATATTTATTACGTGTCTCTCCAGGGCCTGGCACCAAAATAAAAGGTTCTGGGGCATGTGTGTCAAAGGGAATTCCCACACGGCGCTGATGTGTGAGACAACTCGGCTTCCTGCCCCTGAAAGGCTCGTGAGCCAGGGAGAGAAATAAAGTGATCCAATATCCACAGGGCAAAGTGGCAAGTGGGCGAGAAGGGCTCCGTGAGGCAGGGAACCCCCAACCCCCTGCCCTGCAAAGGTGGGAGGAAAAAGGGAAGCCGGGTGGGGAAATGACACGAGCTAAGGCTGGCTGCGGGGCAGGTGACACATTTGACAGTACACACCTCCGAGGGGTGCATTTCATTTTAAAGTGACCCCCTCCACCTCATTTCCATCCTGGCTCTGGTTGGTTTCCTTCATCAACTTGACTGCTTTCTGTAACTGTGCAGCCACTTGTTTGTTATCTGAAGCCCCCACCTCGGGAGGGAAAGCTCCCACCTGATTGCCACCCGATTCACAGCTCTCTACCCAGGGCCAGGACAGATCCCCACACAGCGAAAGTACAGGAAAAATCCCTGCGGCATCCACAAAGGCATGTGAGCAGGCAAGCAACAAAATCAGGATGGTGGAGTCTCAAGGCCAGGTCAGAGTTGGGCAAAGAGGTTGAACATTCTGTCTTTTGTGAGCCCAGGACATTTTTTTTCTTCTTGCTTCCTAATCAGTGGTTTCTTGCCCTTCACCGGAGCCCGGGGCATGGAGCATCCGGGCCTGGAACGCAGACGTGCGTGGGAGGGATGGGAAACTGTGCCGGCAGCCCCAGAAAAGAATCAGTCTTTGTCTTCATCTTCGAATGCACCTGTCGTCCCAAACCCTTGACAAACACTGTGTCATTCACCTTCCAAACCTCTCTGTGGATTCAGCCTGGGGAGCAGGGGTGGAGGGGGGTGCAGAAGGAGTGCGCGGAGCCGCATTCCGCGCATTCCTGCCTCCTGACAGCTCCTGGTACCACAGTTGTGAGCCCAGGGTGTCCAGAAATTCCAGCTGACTCATCCGTGGGTGAGCAAGGCCAACACGAGGGGACGGGTAGAGTCTCCTGGAGCTCTGCCTCTGCCGATGTCCCCAATTCAGAGGGGAAAGTGGCAGGGTGGGGGGTTGCGATGGCCAGGATTCTGGCCATTCCTGCTTGAATGATACTCAGGGGTCACCTGAGGTGCCAGGAAGCGGTGCAGGTGCAGCACGGAGTGGTGGGTGGCAGCCTGGGCTGGGACCTTGGATGCCTGGATTTGAGTTCTGGCTTCATCCTTATCACCTTTGTAACCTCATCAAACCTCTCGGCTTCTGTGTCCTCAAGTGGAAACATAGAAACGGGGGTGGTAATTGTTGACTCTACAGCCTAGTGGTGAGGATGAAGCAAGAGAATGTGGGTAAGATCCCGAGCACCATCCCTGGCACACGGGAGTGGCGTTAACAATGATGAGTCATGCTAGCATGTTCCACTTCTGATGCAATGACATGAGAGTCGCTTCCATGTGGGCAGGCGAGTGTGCAATGGGCCCTCGTGCGGTCCCACAGGACAAAGGCTGCAAAAGGGCATGGCGGAAATGTCCCTACCCTGCTTTGGGATTCATTCAGGGCAGAGCCACTCTCTCTCTCTCTCTGAGTCTCCCTGGTCGTGGCCACACCTCCTGTGAACAGAGAGCTGTGACCTCACTCAGGGAATGACACCACACTGAACAGGCAGCCACTCTCCTGGTCCTCGCACCAGCCTCCAGATGGCTTATAACCGGATCCCTGCCAAATTCCTCTCCCCTCCCCCGACGACTTGTTTGATGCCAGAGCATTTCTCAAAAGTGGGAAATACAGTACCATCGTCATCACCTCATCACCTCATCACCTCGTCACTAGAGCCCCCAGCTTGGCCCCACCTTCCGGCCGTCTTCCCGGGAGATGTCTCTGAAGTTTTTCCCCAGCTCCATCCTGGGGCTGTCGGGGAGAGTGAAGTCCGGGAATGAGGACAGGACACGGGGTGCGTTGTGACCCTGGGCCAGTCCCTGGCTTCTTCACTTTCCCTGCTGTCTGAACTGAGGAGGCTGGCTGAGGTCATCCGTTTCCGGCAGTTGGGTCCCAGGGGGTTCTAGCCCCTGAGTGCGGGGGAGAGCCGGGAAGATTAACACTTACTCCTCTTTAGCAGGAGAGCACGGGGCTTGGAAGACAAATGGGCTCTGGATTCAAATCTCACCCTGTACCCTGGCCGGCTCTGTGATCTCAGGCAAGGCTCACGCCCTCTCTGAGCAGTTATTCTATCTGTCAAAGGGGCATACCTTCCACACCATCGCCACCTCCAGACTTAGTGTAAGGATTGAGATGGTGCATGTGCAGAACTCAGCATGGTGCCTGGCACTCCCAATGTTATATTTTTATTATTTCCCCCCCCCCGAAACATGGGCCTGTTCATCTTCACTGAACTCTTCACTTCACCAAGCAAAAACCCAAGGCCTGGTGTTGGTTGGTGGGAAGAGAAGTCAGGCCATGTTTCCCCCATGTTTCAGCCACCACACCAGGCCAGCTTGAGGAGGAAGCTACAGGAACTCAGGAGAAAAGTCCCACAGTGTCTGCTCCAGCTCCCTCAGGCGGCTCTCAGAGCTCGTGCCAAGAGCTGGCTTGGCGCCACATTTTCCTTTATGCCCATTAGCGTGTTTCCAGATGTTTCAGGCAGCAACCCGTGGAGCTCTTATTCAGGTTCTGTTTCTCTGGATCTCCTTTCCTGTGGCTTCTCTTTCCTCTGCTTTTTCCCAGCTGGCTACCGCAGCTTTAGAGACCAAAAAAAAAAAAAAAAAACAACGACATCTTGCTCATCGCCTTCGAAATCGCCTGCCCACAGTCCCTTTCTCAGAAGATCCCTGGCCATGTTTTGGCTAGACAGCTGGATATCTTCTAAAATGTTCCTTTTCCAGCAACAATGGGAAATGCCTTTTGTATTTTGCTCTTGGATTTCATTAGTCCCGTCTTGCACGTGCCGGAAGCCCTGGGAAATGGCAGCAGAATGGCCCAAGCTTTCTCCTGAACTCCTATGCCACATGGCGTTGAAGTAGGTGGTATTAGCTCCTCTCTTTTATGAGAACCGAAGACTCGGAGAGGCTGTGTAACTTGTCCAAGGTCACCGAGAGAACCATGTTGCCCCACTCCAAAGCCCCAGCTCTTTCCAGGGCAGATGGATGGCAGGAGCGTGCCTCCATGGCCAGTGTATGGCCTGGGCTCTGGGCCTTTGTGACCAGTCGTCTGCCAACCTGGGGACCAGGCCATGGGTTTCAAACTGAAATCTGGCCCAATAAGGAAGTCATTGGCTTTGCCTTATCACAGAGGAGAGGGTTAAATCAGTTCCAGGAGAAGCATCAGCAAAATAGGTGTGTGTGTGGGGGGTGTGTGTGTGTAAGGATATGCATCCATGTGTGAGGGTATGAGGGAATGTGTTTGTGAACGGATGTGTGTGAGGATGCACACGTGCTTGAATCTATGGGTCATGTGGTGTGAAAATGGGTGCCCGCGTGTGGCTTCGTATATGAGGTGTGCTTATGTGTAAGGATGTGTGTGTACATGCGTGTGTGCATACATGCCAGGGGATTGAGGGTGTGTGTTTGTGTCTGGATGTGTATGCACGGTGTGTGTGTGAGGCTATTTGTGCAAGATACACGTATGTGTGAGAATATATGTGAGGACATGTGTGCTTTGCATGAGGATGTGTGTGCATGTGTACGCTTGCATAGAAGGGTGCACACGTGCGTTCTTGTGTGTGACGGCAGATGCAGCCACGCTCATGGAAATGCGTGTGTGTACATGTGTGAGCATATGTGTGGGGATGGGCGTGTGGAAGGGTGAAGCTTAGGGCGAATGTACGAATATGGCCGTGGATGTGCCCACGTGTGCAGAGATGTCAGAGTCTTGTGCACACATGTGCATGTGCATTCCCATGTGAAGACATGCATGCACGCATGGGGAAGCAGATGGATTGTGGGGGCGGGAACACTGATCACGACCAGATGGATTCTTCGTCTTGTGAGACCTCTCTGGTGTTGAGTACCAGGCGTTTCCCAGCACTGATGACAGATCTTTTTAAAAAATGTATTTATCTTGTCACGTGGTCAAAGGGCAGCAATCAAGCAAAGACGGGGTTTCTTTTCCTGGACGAATGGACCTGCTCCCTCCTGGGCATCACAGACCCAGGTTTACCTTGGAGAGGTACGGACTCACAGGCCCAGCTTCCTGGGCCTGCGGTGCCTTGGGCCCGCTCTCTCTCCACCTCAGGGCGTGGCTCCCCCTATCTCAGGGCAGATTAACTTCCTTGGCACGGGCTTTGTTTTGGCTTATTGAGGAGGAGCAGCCGCTGAGAGTGGAGGCCTCTCCCTTCCACCCCCGGGCCTGGTTCTGCTGAAAACACTTGATTTAGAGCTTCTTGCTTTGCTTTCCCTGGCTGGGTGTCCCGGGCAGAAGGGGAAACACCTAGGGCCCGGGCTGTTTTGTCTGCTGAGATTGGGGAAAGGGATTTGATTTCCCCACTGCGGTGGCCCCAGCTGGAGCAGCCACGGTGGGTCTGGGCTGTTTGTTTGTTGAGTGTCTGCCCCTCGGGTTGGGCGGTGTAAGGCTGAGAACGCTATAATGGGAGGCAGGAGGGCCTAGATAAAGTTCCGCGGGTAGACATGCGTAATGGCTCGAGAGAGAGCCTGCTTTCCTGCATGTGTCCTGTCAGGTAAAGCCCCTCTGGGTCCATCTTAACCCTTTTTTTCCCTTTGTTCCTAGATTCATTTCACCCCCACACTCCCACCCCAAACCTCTGCTTTCCTTTACAGTTTGCCTCCGGGCTCATAGAGACCACAGTGCCTTAGCCCCGAGGGAACACGGTGGCCATCGAGCCACACTCTCTCCAAAGAGAATCTCCTGCAGCCACCCCCCTGCCTGGGCCCTTCTGGGGCCACTAGACTGTAAGCCTCCTGAGGGCAGGACCTGTGTCTCTCTGGAACCTGCCGCTGCCCCAGTGTCTGGCCCAGTGCCTGCGGCCTGGCACATGCTAGGCCTCAGTACATATTTGTCAGATGGGTGAAGGATGATGTAAATTGTTCCTGCTGCAGATAGACAGCCCTTGGCAGACGGCCTTAATCCAAAGATCCCTTGAGCCAAAATTTGCTTCCCTCTGAACGTCACCCTCTGGAACGACACAGATTATGTGTACCACCAAAGCCCTGTAACAAAGCGAAGGCAAACATTATACTCCTCTCAGCGCCTCCTGGATCCAAGCTGAATGTAGTGACCATAACCGTCCCTCACATCACACAGATTCCGAGCAATATTTTCAATGGACATCTTGAAATAGGGTTCATGACTTGGACCCAACACTCTAGAAGTAACCTGGTCAGAGACAAGCACACTGGGATGTTGCGGGATTGTGTCCCCTCAAAAAGATTTGTTGAATTCCTAACCCCTGGTACCTGTGAATGTAACCTTGTTTGGAGATAAGAGTCTTTGCAGATGTCAAGTTAAGATGAGGCCATATTGGATTAGAGTGGGCCCTAAATCCAATGGCTGATAGCCTCACAAAGAAAGAAATTTGGAGATACACAGACACACTCATGGGGAAGAAGGCCATGTGAAAACACAAGTAGAGGATGAGTGATACAAGGATTGCCAAGGATCCTTGACAACTAGGGAAAGCTAAGAGAGAGGCCTGGAACAGATTATCCCTCAGAGCCTCCAGGAGAAACTAACCCTACTGACACCTTGATTTCAGACTTCTGGCTTTCAGAACTGTGAGAAAATACATTTCTGTTGTTTGAAGCCCCCCCCTTTGTGGCACTTTGTTACAGCAGCCCCAGGATACTAACATACTGGACTTCTACCCCCTTGACTCGTGTAACAATACAAAGCATCATTCTTTGCAACCCTGTGGTTGCACTCTTAAAAAATTTAAAGGGACCGGGCGCCTGGGTGGCTCAGTTGGTTAGGCGACTGCCTTCGGCTCAGGTCATGATCCTGGAGTCCCGGGATCGAGTCCCATGTCGGGCTCCTTGCTCAGCAGGGAGTCTACTTCTCCCTCTGCCCCTCCCCCCTCTTGTGCTCTTTCTCTCTCACTCTCTCTCTCAAATAAATAAATAAAATCTTTAAAAAAAGAAAATTTAAAGGGACCAGATAAAAACTACTGGAATTAATAATAAAAATATTTAGAAAAATGACTGGACACAAGATAAACACACCAAAGTCAAGGCATTCTTCTATTCCAGTAAGCTACCAAAACCCCTGGTCACAGTATTACCTGAAGCCATGAACCATTTCTCGATAAACCCGCCTGGGATCCCAGTAAAGAACACGACACAATTTTACTGGGAAATTTTAAAAGAGATGTGAAAAAAAAAATAGGTGTTGCTAAGTGGGGGAATTCAATTTAGAAAAATTCTTTAGCCTCAAATTGATTTGATTCACTGTAATTCCAATCAAAACCCCAAAGGAGTCATTGATTTAAAAAATAAATAAATAAATAAACAAATCTACATTGAATGAATGAGAGAAAATGGCAAAGACAATTCTGAAAAAGACAGGTGAGGTGGGGTTGGGAGAGACTGTCCTAGCAGACACTGAACATACTATTAACTAAAAATACGAGTATGATGCAAAATAGTACCATAAACCAACAGATGCTGCCTCAGTGTCTATTACTCCCTTCCAGAAATGGGTTCTAAGTGGGGTGTGATGGGCAAGACAAAATGGCAACGTTGGAGGATTTGAGGCACCTGGGTGCTTATGCAAGTTGAAGAACATTCCCGTGTCTACCACTGACAACCTACAAAGCAGAGCGTCAACCCCACCCAGAGGAGTGGTTTATAACCCCATCAACTCGGTTGCTTTCTTGGTGGAAAGGAACCCCCTGAGTCCTGTGTCTGCAATGGCATGAAATGCTGGTCTAAGGTTAGAGCTTTCGAGGCGGGGCAGGCGGGGAGGGTAGGGGGCATGGGCATCTCTGCTGATACCTGCTGCGTTTCCCCCGCTAGGTTCTGCCACTCACTGCATTCTCTGAGAGGGGGTTTCATAATCACCCAGACATCTTTTCCTTAATCCAGTCGTTTGAATTTCCAGAACCGTATTAGGTTGGGGAAGCACCCTGAATTTGCAGACTTAACATTCTTAGTTTCATCAGTTTGCTGAGCATCTATGAGGTGCCAAGCTCTGGGTTGGGCCCTGGGCCCTGAAGGTTCACGACATGTAGCTATGGGTGCCTTACATGGGATGGATTTGCCCTGGGCCCTTGCGGTCAGGTGTCACAAAGTACAGCTTGGCGTTCCACACCTCATGACATAAGGATGACCAGATGTGTTACAAATACAGTCATTTTTATTCAGTCTGAAGGAGTAAATTAGAATGTTGATTTCTACTTGAGGGCGTTTTGGGGAGACCTGTTTTGCCATGGTGATGGTCACAGAGGAGGCCAGATCCCAGATGCTGAAGCCTGGGGTGCAGCCAGGGTTAGCACCAGGGAGAAGAAACATATGCTAGAGCAGAGGGATGTTGTCCCAGGAGCTGGTGATTGTGAGCTTTGGGGGCCGATGGAGGGAGGCTATGTTAGGGGCTGGACTAGTTCAGTGGATTGCGACCCTGGGTGCACACTGCCATGGATGTAGGAATGTGTCCAGATCCCAGCCCAGCCCAATCAAATCAGAATCTCTGGGGGAGATACTCAGGCTTCCCTGTGTCATAGACAATTCTCTGCAGGGTTTCTTATGTGAAGGCAAGTCTGAGAATAGAGCCCCAGCCAGGAGTGATGTTGCTATTTCTTGCTTAATGGTACTTGACCTGGTGCAAATGAAAATGTACACACACACACAGACATGTACACACATGGAAAAGCCCTGGTCAATACTGCAATTTTAAACAACAACAAAAAATTCTTTAGCATGTATGTTGTCTGGTACCATCGTGACTCTGGGGGACGTGTTGATGATGAAGGTTCAGAAGACAATTGCAATGGTATTTTGATTTCAGACTGATCTCTAGGTCTCATGAACAGTGCTTGACTTTTTTTTTTTTTTTTTAAGAAAAGCTGATTTCTTTTCAGATATATATAGGAAAGAAAAGATTCTGGAGATAACAGAACCAAACAAATTAGGTCTTACTCATCCTACAAGGTCAGTGTCCCTGTCACTTACCTCTTCATCATCCTTATGTGGTTTCCTCTGACTAAAAGTAGTTATGTCTGTGAATCCCTTCTTTTTGGAGGGTCTCTCTTGGCCGGTCTCTTGACTGGGGGCATCAACAAAAGGTTAAGAAGGTTCTTTTTGTGCTTTTTAATAATTTGTCTACAGAATATGTCATGAGATGGGGAAGCCTGCAATATTTTTTCTAGAAGTTTCTATTCTTCTTAGGGATTTGCTCCAATAGAAGGGAGGGTCAGGTCATGGTTCTGAATTAAGCATCTACTTGCTGATGCCAGTTAGCGGGACACATTCTGACATCAGAGTCCTAGCTCGACGTTCCAAATGTGAGCTGGTCACCACGTGGTGTACCCTAAGAAGAAAATCATCATACGGTTTAGGGATGGGGCTTCCCTTGTATGTGTGTAAGAAACAAACCTAGGTCAAGATCAGAATTGAAACTGAAAAAGAAACCCAACCCTTTTCGGAAGACCCAACTCTTCCCTGTCCATAGGTGTCCCTTAGATCACCACCCAGTGTCACCTCCAGGGAAAAGCCTAAAACTCTGGTCCTAAGAAAACCCCTACTCGGAGAAAGAATGGGGACAGCACGGCCAGGCCTCAGCTGCTGTGGAAGGAGCTAGACTGGGGATGATGACAAGGCAGTCCTCTGTGAAAATCTTCCAAGGAGGTAAGGAGAAAAAAAAAAAAAAAGATTCCTCATTTACATTGAGAGTAAACTTCCTGTCCTATTGAACAATGAGGCATTCAAAATCCGCCTGAGTAAAAGTCCCCTGATGCTATGAGGGGGTGAGCAATTTCATGTCAGGCTGTTGTTATGGGATTTATACATGTCCTAGCTAGGGCTTGAGGTGAAAATGGGAGCCAAAAACAATAGCCCTAAACCCCACATGCACAGAAACCTCATTCCAATGGAGTTTCCTTAAGAGAGAGCACAGCAGACTTTTCACAAACAAAGTGACTTCAAAGGTAGGCTTGCATCACGAGCCTCCCCCGACTTGACACTTCCCTTTAGCCCAGACCTGGCCCTTCTGTTTCTTGGTTTACTTTATGAGGTTCTCACACACACATCGCAAAGCAATTATCTGAGCTCGCAGGCCAACAGGAAAGTAATTGTAACTGAGTACTTCCTTTGTCAAGTGCTGACGCTGGCCACGGCCACAGCCACGGTGATGGGAGGTGTGCTGGGCAGCTCAGCACCCAGTGACTCGGCAACCCCTCCCCCACAGTGTGCTCAGACTGAATTCCCCGGGGAGGAGGAAGCCAGTGGTATGGGGGAGTGGGGGAATTTTCTTACATCACTTGACGTGCCTGCCTTCACTCCCAAAATCCTGAGTCATGATTGAAGCCGTATTGCCTCGGGTCTCTGGCTGAAACCAGGAGGTTATAGATTTGGAAACCTGACTCCATCGGCTGACTCGCGTCCAAATCATCAGAGGAAACGTGTATTATTTTAGTTGCCCCTCTTCAGGCTGAAGTGCCTTCTAATCGAGGGGATTACGTGAGGAAAGTGGCTATGTAGTGGCTTAGTAAACTGATGCCATGCTAGTGAACAATATTTGACGTTCGGTGAGTTTACAAAAAGGGCTGTCTCTCTGTTTGTTTAAACGGAGATTAAGTGAAAGGAAAAGTTTTTCTTTCCCATCCCAAGACAAATGTGAAACACATGTTTTCCCTTTTGACTTTGTAGTTACAAGGCTCAAACAATTCTCCCCACCCCCCTCAGCTGTGAGATTTCAAGGATTGCAGAATGTTTCCTCTCTTTGGTGGCCAAAGCCAATATGAGCCTTTACATTTCCAGACAGTGGAGCGAATGCTGATGGCCCCAGTGATTCCAGGTAATTGCGTGTGGGGCTTTCCTGAGCCCACCATTGTCTGGGGTAGGTGGGATGGTAAGATCCAGTGCCAGGAACCCAAGAACTGGGTTCAAGTCATGGCTAGGCCTTTGCCTGTGTGGCCTTGCGCAGCCTCACCTTCCTTATCTGTCCTGCAAAGTGAAACTGGTTGACATTGAAATGTCTCCGGTCATTTCCAACTCTGGAGAGACTGCTGGTTCAAGTTGGTTTTTCTGGTACGTGGAAGACATCCCTAGTTGAGGGCACCCTTAGCATGGGCTCCGGGCAGTGTGGCAGACCTCAGTCAAGAAGCCTGCCCTGCCGCTGACTCATTGCCGTGACCCTGAACAACTCACTGGCCTTCTTTGTGAGGCCTTCCCCTTATCTGAGAGAGGAGGTTTGACAGTCTTGCCCCTGACATAGCACTTCAGATATGTGACAAGCCTGAATGAGACTAGGGTGTAAAGTACTCTGAGTTCCTTGGACTTAAAAGATCACTCATCTTGGAAGATAAGTTAAAAAAAAAAAGTTAGCCCCCAAATATTTTTTGGATTATCTCAAGAATAAAGTAATGAAAATCAATATTCCTTACTCTTGGCTTTCCTTAAATCGCTACTGGTTCAGGGAAGGCAAGCATCAAATGACCAACACGGGCTGTGATCATCAGGATTTCTCCCCCAATGCTGGCCAAAGCAATGTTCCTTGCTTTTATTGTGTTGCTATTCTGCTCAGAAACCTCCAAGAGTCCCCTTGTCTCCAGGATTCAATCCAAACTGACACTCAATCCTATTATGACCTGGGATTGCATTAATTAATCAAAAAATCCTAGAATTCACTAGAATCTCCACAACGATGCCAGAACCGCCTCTGTGAGTATCTCCTTACGAGTGGGGCAGGCTTGGACACAGTTGAGGGAGAAGCTGTTGACACTCCAAGCAATCTGGAATTTTCTAATAATCCCTCATCATTAGAAGCTTCTCCCCTATATTGAATTAGAATATGCCTCATCATAAATCCCTACCGCCCATAGGTCCAATAGAAGCCACCCCAATTCAGCCTCATTCTTCTTCCTCCGTTTGAAGATGGCCATTAATCATGTCACCCCGAGAAATCCCTTTTTCAGACTAAACAACCACAGAATCTTTAACAGGTTTTCATTGATTTGGTTTCCTGATTCCTAAATGTCATGGTTTTTACTTTTCCCTGGATATGCTTCAAATGGCCAGTGTCTCTTTTTTAAAAAGTGACCCTTTGAACTAAATGCAGTGTCTAAATATGGACCAGTTGGTGGGGCTACTATCTCCTTTGTTTCTTTAATAGTTAGGTTCAGGTAAGAGGTGTGGCAATAATTCAATGGTTTAAAGAGTATAGGACATCTCTTCTCTCTCAAGTAACTGTCTGAGGTGAGTGATCCAGGTAAGCAAGCACCCTGCTCTCTGCAGTCATCTGGGGACTCAGACCCCTTCCAACTGGGGCTCTGCTATACCATGGGGTGTTCCTGTCCAACCTGGATTGCTGCCAAGTCCCAGATGCAGCCAGGAAGAGACGAAAAGAGCATGGGGTGGGGAGTTGCGTACACACCTCTTACGGGCACCAGCTCCCAGCACAGACCATTTGTTAGCACTGCACCAGCGAGAACTCAGTCCCATGGCCATGTGCAACTTCAAGGGATGCTGGGAAACGTAGTATGGCCGGGCACCCCAGGGTGGGCATCCCATCACGGCGGAAGAATGTGACAATGGATGTCGGTGACTGCAAATATGGACAAACCTCATTGGTCTTTCAGTTCCCAGAACACATGGAGCTCCTTTTGCACTCAGGGCCGATGCACTCCCTCTCCTGCCTGGCATGCTCTGCCTCCCTGCCTCGCTTTCCCTTCACATGGCCTCGGCTTGACTGCCACTTCTTCAAAGAGGCCTGCCATGACCACCCCAGGAAAATGGGGGTCCCCCATCACCCTCTTTCTGACCTTTATTTGTGTCTCTCCGGGCCTCTGTCATAAGTTGTAGTGATTTTTTGTGTGTTTGTGTCCTTCCCTAGCGAACTACAGGCTGCCTGAGGGCAGGCACTCTGCCTATCTTGTTCTCCAGTGTGTTCACTGCCCAACCTGAGCCTGACCCATATCGGTGGGGTGGGGTGGGGGGAGCTAAATAAGGATTTGTTGGATTAAAGAACATATAAACACTGTATGTTTACTAAGTAGTGTTTTTCGCCAAGTGCATCATTCTGTTAGGACATACCGTGGTAAACTAAAAGATCTCTTTTCACATTGACTGTTGCTAAGATATATTTCTCCATCTGCTTCTGGAGTAGTTGATTTTTTTGACCCTACTTACAGTATTTTACTTTTATACCTATAGTATTTTAGCTACTTGTTTTTGTTCACTTTTCTAGCCGAAAAATATCTTTTTCGATATATCAATTGATACATTTATTTTTCCCTTCCAATTTTATAATATCAGAAACTCTAACAGATGCGTCCTGTATGTTTCCTTACATCACTGGCAAACATCAATCAAGATGGAAAAAAGAAACAGGCCTAACATGGAGCCCCAGTCAGTAGTGGAGCCTGCCCTCCATCCTACCAACAATCCATCCTCAGCTCTCTTTGGGGATGAATGTTTAGTCATACAAACCACACTCTGAACAAGAATTTCACTGCACCTGACTATGTCAGATACCCTACTGAAATGAGACACATGGTAGAATTCAGGGCTTTCCATTCCACTCCTGAACAGGATCATAAAAACTTCCAACCAATCACAAGAATCCTCCTGACTACATCCTCTAGTTTACCAGTCTAGTAACCTTATAAAAAACAGGAAATGACTAGTTCTTAATGAATCTATGCTCAGTGACTCCTAAAAATTATTGTTCTCTCATAAATGTTTACAAACCTTTATTTCATTATTTTTTCTGAAACTCTTCCAGGATCTACCCTCCTCTCCTTTCTGGAAACCGTGCCACATTGGTGCATCCTCTGTCCCCAAACTCTCCTTCATCCTCATGCCTCTGAGCAGTTTCTCCTTTGCTCCTCCTGGTAGAAAAAGTTCTTCCTGACTCTTGAGTATCCAAACCCTCCCCTCCCCTCAAGACCTAGCTGGAAAGTCACCCCCTCTAGGAAGATGCCCCGAGTCCCTGTGATATTTGTGGACCCCATCTCTCCGCAGGGCTTGGCGCTACCACTTGGGCTGACTTCCTGAACAGCGCGCAGGCTTTCTTGTCCTGATGCCCAGACTGTGCCTTGCACAGAACCCTCTCCCATAAGGCATGTGGGTTGAGCTGACCACTGAAAATCACCATCCACTTATGCTCAGGAACTAGCCCTTCATTAAAACTTCAACTTAAGCTGTATTCAAGGGCCAGATGATGTGATCTCCCAGTATGTTTAGAAAACTTTTTTTAAGGTTTTTTTTTTTTTTTAAGAAAAATTGGGGAAGTATTATGAAGTTCCAAGGAAGCTATAGAATTACTAGATTTTTCACATTAAAGGAAACCAATCTGTTTGATAAAACACTCTGGGAAATCAAGATGGAGAGTGACAGATGATTAACCTAAACTAAAACATTTACAACATTCTGAATATTCTAGCAGCAAAGGAGACAAATCAAAATTCAGAGCTATAAGCGAAATAGTTTCAAAATTGTTTACTCACTCTTCAGAAGCCTATTTAGATTTATAAAGATTTCAAGTAGGGCTTCTTTAACTACCTTGGTAGATTTAAAATGACTTAATTTTCATATAGCTTTGGAAGAATAAATCAATGTTACAAATGCAGTCCACCTGCATTTAACTTCCCTTGGGTAGCAACAGAATCTGGCAGAGATGATGATGTCACATCATACTATATTTGAGAGGAAAAACTTAACTCTATTAGATCATGGAGTCCAATTTCTCCCAACTGCAATTGAAAACTTTGTACCCTGGAGGGGAGGGGGCTCAGAAGGGAATGGTTCTGCCACTGCTGGAGTCCCTGGGGCCTCCCACAGCCCTCACAAAAGAAGCCCCCTCCTCTTCGCAGCCTCCTGGGAACTGCCACCTCCTTCAGACCAGAGGGAAAAAACCTTCCTATCAAAATGCTGATGACTCCGGCTCTTCATGAAAACCCTCTCTGCTGCTTGCTTTCTGAGCTTTAATAAATCCTGGATTAGCATGAAAGCCACCCAGGCACTGACTCTCCACATTTCCCAACGAGCTGTCTGGAGTTGGCTTCTTCTTCATGAGTAACTTCCCCAAATGTTTGGACAATTGCCCAACATCATGAACTTGCGACTACCAGATAAACTTCTTCACTGAGCAGAGCAAGAAAACTCATCACAATGTCAGTCTCAAAGGCTAGCACTGACCTCTTTTATTTTTCGCTCTCTCCTCGCTCCCCTTTCTTGCTCGTGGTAATTCATGCCCCCTTTTTCAACTAAGAATGGAATTTGTGTTCCCAGCTATTACCAAGAACTTACATGTGGCTTCTCAGCCTGCTCTTAGCTTACTCCCTCTCTCTTTTTTTTAAGGTTTTATTTATTTGAGAGAGAGAGAGAGAGAGCACAAGCAGGGGGAGGAGCAGAGGGAGAGAGAGAATCTCAAGTAGACTCCCCGCTGAGTGGGGATTCCCCATGTGAGGCTCCATCTTATGACCCCAAGATCATGACCTGAGCTGAAATCAAGAGTTGGATGCTCAACCTACTGAGCCACCTTTCTCTTTCTCTTTCTTATAACTTATAAAAAGCTTTCTCTTTCTTATAACTTCTCAGTGATGGGACATTTTAGAAATCAGAAGGAAGCCTGGTTTCCAGTTACTTCTATTCAGTGCTTCACTGTCTTCAAGCATGTCTACCCATATTTCTAGGAAATTCCAATGTTACTGCTAGTCTCAAAAAGGGGCCACATTAAAGTTTCCCATCTTAATACTTTCCCAGCTCTCACTCCATGTATTCTTAGGTCCACGTTCACTGTTTCCAGAGTTGTTTCCAGCTTCACTTTTCCTTCTCATTTCCTTCTGCTCTTCTTTTCCTCTGGGGTGAGTGCCTCAAGGCTTACTAGAGCATGCTGCCTCCTTACTCTCTTAGCAGGTGTTAGGCTGAGCCATAAACAGGTAATGATGCAGAGGCTCAAAAGGTGGCACCATGGGAGTGACTACGAGAGAGAACCATTGGGGGGGGGGGAGAGGGCAGGGGGAGGGGTCCGAAGGCATACAGTTAGAGCAGTTGAGGGAACTCACCGTCCAGAACCCACAACCAGGAGCCAGCTGATTTCTAAATGTGTCTTCCAATCTATAAAATGGTGAATGAAATCTGCTTGAAGTGCAGAGAAAAATTTGTGGGTTTTTTTTTATCGTGGTAAAATATACATAACACAAGATTTACTATTTTAACTATTTTTAAGTGTACAGTTCTGTGGCAATAAGTACATTTGCACTGTTGCACAACCATGACCACCATCTTCCAGCACTTTTTCATCTTCCTGAACTAAAACTTTATATCCATTAAACACCAACTCTGGGCACCTGGGTGGCTCAATCCATTAAGCATCTGACTCTTGATTTTGGCTCAGGTTGTAATCTCAGGGCTGTGAGATCGAGCCCCATGTCAGGCTCTCCGCTCGGTAAGGAGTCAGCTTGGGATTCTTCTCCCTCGTCCCTAACCCCTTCTCTAAAATAATAAATAAATAAATCTTAAACAAACAAAAAAACAAACCACCAACTCTCCATTACCCCCTTCCCTCAGCTCCTGGGAACCACCATTCCACTGTCTGCCTCTATGATTTGATTACTCTAAGTACCTTATATAAGTATAATCATACACTATTTGTCCTTTTTAGTACAATGTCCTCAGGGTTCATCCATGTTATAACATGTGTCAGAATTTCCTTCCTTTTTAAGGTTGAATAATATTCCATTGTGTGCATCACATTTTGTTTATCCATTCATCGTTGATTGATTTTGGTTTTTTAAAGTAGCGAAGTTTGTATTTTAACAATTGGGAGCTTCAAGAGTCAGTAAAATATGGTAGGAAAAGCACTGAATTGGATGTCAGGAAACCTGGGTCTTAGATCCAGCTCTGCCACTAGTGACCTTGGACAGATGGCTCCCGCCAAAGTGGGTTGGAGGAGCCCCTGCATAAGAACCGGCTGGGCTACCTGGGAGGGTCACAGACTCCTTGACTCTGTCTCTTGAGGGTAGAGACTGGGAATTTGCATCTCTAAAAAGCTCCCAGCTATTTTCATATATTCCAGTTTGAGAACCACTGCTCTGGGCCTCATTCTCTCATCTAGGCTAGATCAGAGACTTTTTAAACCGGGCTGCACCCTTGCTCAGAAGAATGCCAGGGTTTTGTAGAGGGACAACAGGAACTCCCAGGTAGATGGGTGTGAGGCCCAGAGCAAAGGGGAAATTCAAAGGCAGGACTTGGGGTCCCCGTCCCTACTTGCTTTATCTCTTTTGCCTCTAAAAGTCTACAGAATTCTTAAAAGCAAATTTAAAAATCAGTAAAATCTAGGGGCACCTGGGTGGCTCAGTTGGTTGAGCAGCTGCCTTCAGCTCAGGTCATGATCCCAGGGTCCTGGGATCGAGCCCCGCATCGGGCTCCCTGCTCAGCGGAGAGCCTGTTTCTCCCTCTCCCTCTGCCTGCCACTCTGCCTACTTGTGCTCTCTCTCTATCAAATAAATAAATAAAAAATATCTTTAAAAAAAATCAGTAAAATCTATATTAAAAAACCACTTCTAGTGAAACTCAATGAATCTCAAAATTACTACATTTTTTCTTGAAATCATTATTGGGCTTTAAACATGATTGTTCTACAAATTTAATTGGTTTTAGATTCTCTTGTTTGGGATTTAACGTAAGTTTGCTTTAATTTAATTTTAAGCTTTGGCAAAAGGTTTCCATAGAGATTTGGATGTTTTTCCTGCCAAGCTGCTGACAGGCCATTTCTGTAAATTTAGTACTACATGGGCACTATAGAATACATATTTTGGTCCGTATGTCACAACTAATCTCAATATTTCTAATTCTTAATTATAAAACATGATTGGAGATCTTTGGGCAGTCGACGTTCGACTCCTACTCTCATCTTGGCTTCACCTGGTCCTCCTTTGCTCTCAGACAAGTCCCTTAACGTTCTTGTAGGGGACCCCTTTCTCTGGAAACGTCCTACCTTTCCCAGACCCTCTTATCATCGCCACAGGGCCAGGAGAATTGCCACCCTGCTCTGTCGCTGTAGTCGCTCCCCTGACCTGACTCAGCTGGGCCATCAGAGCATCTCCCTTGAGGGCCTGTGCCTGGATCCAAGGATAGTCTGTCAGCCCTCTCATGTGGCTGGGCCTATGACTTGACCTTGGAGCCCTGGGCAGCCATCTTGGCCAATGGACTTGGTACCAAAAAGGCATAATGAAGAGAGAGAAGAATGAGCTGCACATGTGGAAAGAAGCAGAAATAAAAACCTCAAAGGCTTTGTAATGATTGACTCTGTGCCTTGGGTTCCATGAGACACCCCTGCCTGGTTACAAATTCCCTTCTGCTTGGGGCACCTGGATGGCTTCAGCTCGTTAAGCATTTGACTCTTGGTTTTGGCTCAGGTCATGATCTCAGGGTTGTGAGAACAAGCCCCATATTGGGCTCCACACCCCACATCGGGCTCCATGCTCAGTGTAGAGTCTGCTTGAGATTCTTTCCCTCTCCCTCTCTCCCTCCCTCTCTGCTCCTCCCCCTCTACTCCTCAGCACCACACTCTCTCAAATAAATAAATAAAATCTTTTTTAAAAAAGTTCCCAGGGCACCTGGGTGGTTCAGACGTTAAGTGTCTGCTTTCGGCTCAGGTCATGATCCCAGGGTTCTGGGATCGAGCCCCACATCGGGCTCCCTGCTCAGCGGGAAGACTGCTTCTCTCTCTCCCCCTCTGCCCCTGCTTGTGTTCCTTCTCTCACTGTGTCTCTGTCAAATAAATAAAATCTTAAAAAAAAAAAAGTTCCCTTCTGCTTTTTTGTTTAAGCTAACGAAGGATGGTTTCTGCCACTTGCAATTGTATAATTAATATGCCTTGTAAAATATGAATCCAATACAATTCATAGTATTATAAGAATCAATTGAGATAGTTGTATGAGTATGCCATAGAGGTATTAATTCTAATTTATCTTATGATATTATTATTATCTGAGTCTCCCTTTTCCCTTTTGGATTAAAAAATACTGTATTTGTTGGTAAAACTTAATGTCCCAAAGTTATTCTTTTATTTGGAATAAGGTGTTAAAGGCAGGAGGAATTTTCAAATGCAAAGAAGAGGGTGGGGAGTTTGAAATGCAAATATTTTCAAGTAAGAGTCACAGGCTTGAAAAAATAATTGAGTACTTTAGGTGTTTCAGGACAGGTGCCAGAAATATTCATTCACTGCTTTCTTGCCTGCCCTGAGTTCAAGCTCTGAAGGAGCTTATGGGCAAGCAAGGGGCAGGCAACCAGGCAGTTACGCTGTGTTCTAGGTGCTAGGATGGGAGGAAGGACAGGAGAGGGCCGCAGAGGAAGGCATCTGACCCAAGTCAGGAAGGCTTCCTGGAGGCAATGATACTTAAACTAAAGAATGAAGAGGCTGGATAGAAATTAGAGAGGGGAAAGAGAGTTGTAGAAGAGAGAATAGCGTTCTCAATGGCCTAGAGGTAGAGGAGGGCTTGACACACCCCTGGCACTGAACATGCAAGGTGAGCACTGAGCACTGGTGAGGTGAACGGGGACAGAGCATGCAGGACTTGTGGACCACACCAGGGAGCCTGCACTTGACTCTGAGCCACTGGAGTGTTTAGGCAGGGGATAACTCTGGTCGTATTTGTACTCTGGAAAGACACATTCGGCCAGGGTGGAGAATGTGTGGCAAGGACCACGTCTGGAGGAAAGAGAGGCTGCTGCAGTAACTGGGGTGAGAGAGGAGGTGCCCTGAAATCTGCTTTAGGAGAGAAAGACAGGTTTAGGGGGAAACAAGGAATTCCGCTGAGATATATATAACACCCAGCTGATTTCACTTGTTCCTCACTTGTAAAGAATTATTGTCTCCATTTTACAGGTGTGGCTCAGCTCACAAACTTGCCCAAGCTCAGAGAGTCATCAAATGGTCCAGAGGGGTGGGGGGTAATAGACTATTAGGCCCCAGTGCCAGCTTTTAGTGTCTCAGCACAAATTGCCCCCTCATAGGACTCAGAGAGATGAGAGGCAGAGTAAGTGAGGTTAATTGTGGGAGAAGAGGTCTAGTTTCAAGGCATGAGGGGTTATCCAGGAGAACAGGCCTGGGTGGAGTGTTGCCTTGGGGAGTCCTGGGAGAACAGGAGGTATGGGTACAGCACGTAATGGGAGTTTCAGAAGAGGAGACTTCAGATAGGGTTAGAGGGACACCAAAACCAAACACTATTTAACAAGATCATTTAACAGATCGGTATGCCTTGGAGAGATAGCCTTTGAATGTGGCATATGGCGCTGCAGGAGAGCTGGACAAGGTGTGGATGAGGGACACTAAAGGTGAGGGGAGAGCAAGGCCACAGTGCACACATCAAGGCACTCAGACCCAGGTTCTACATCACCTGTATGATCTGGGGCAGTCAACACAACCTCTCTGGGCTGGGGAGAATGGTCCCTGCCAGCCCCACAACACAACTGTGAAACTTTGGAAGCCCTTTGTAAATCCTAGATAAAGGTGAGTTCTGTATCGTCCTGAGTCATAGTTATTATAGTCTGGTCCTCGCCACACACTTTTCCCCAGATCTTCAATTCCTCCCTTGAAGGAGTCTCTGAATCTGACAGAAGCGGTGGCAAGGCTTTTGGTTGGAAGAGCTGATTGGTTCCCTGTCCCAATGCCCTGTTGTTCCTCTAGGACTAGAAGACTCTGACAGAAAGAAGTATAACTAGTTTTCAAAACACTCGCAAGAGAAAGGAAGAGAATACAGATTTGACCTTAGTTTTAGGTCAAAGGAAAATTTCATTTTATCCATTTGTCTGCCTGGTATTGCATCTTAAATTTCAAACAGCTCCTACCTGCAGTAGATCCCAGAGGACCTAGGAACAGTGACTGTGAGTAAAAGGTAATTTAAAGGGGAACAAAAGGGGTGCAGTGGATTTAGGGGCTCAAGTTAGTAAGTTCTTGTTTCCAAAAAAAAAAAGCCAAATTTGACTTAGCAATTGAGATACACCTGATTTTCTGGTAGCACAACTCAAGTTAGAACATTGGATGGGAAGTTTGACAGAGCAACTCGGTTGCGTGCAAACTCCAGAAGGTACTTATTGTAGAAATTTATGTGCATACATAAGTAATTCCCAGGGGTGCCTGGCTGGTTCAGTCTGTGGAGTGTGCAACTCTTGATCTCAGAGTTGTGAATTCAAGCCCAACATTGGGTGTACAGATTACTTAAAAATCTTGGGGGCACCTGGGTGGCTCAGTCGGTTAAGCGTCCGACTCTTGATTTCAGCTCAGATCATGATCTCAGGGTTGTGAGCACAGAGCCCACTTAAAATTCTCTCTCCCTCCCTCTGCCCCTCCCCCCTAAAATAAATAAATATGCAAATAAAGGAATGGTTCTCAATTGAAATGAAATAATAATAATAGTAAAGTCTTAAAGAAGAGAAGAGAAAAGAAAAAGAAGAAAAAAGAGAAGTTAATTCCCAGAGAGGGCCCTTTGAAAAGGTTGGCCCTTGGCCCCCCTCTCCACTTCCTCACCTGCAAACGGGTAACAAACACAGCTCAAGGAAAGAGTGAGGATTGGTGCAACTGTGTTTCTAATGCGATGACTTGTTTTTTTCAGAGATGAGGGTCATTCTTTGACTTTCCCTTTTGAATATTGTTTTCTATTTCTGCCTCTTTAATTAGAGCTAGAAACTCAATTAACAAGGAAAAAAAGAGAAACAGTCTTTTCAAGCCAATTTCCTTGTGTTCCTGAGAGGTTTTGAGGTTAGGTCAGCAAATATCTGTGCTGTTTACTTCTCTGGCTATTAACAGGATGGCATGTGACTTGGCCAAAAGCTGTCGTTGACCATGGCAATGACCACTACTGTCTTGGTTTCAGAGACTGCGCTTTAATGTCTTGGCATATAATCACAGTTTTGTTTACCAGGTAAATGGGGTTTTCTTGAACATTTATTATTATTATTTTTGCAACACCTATCAAAGAAAGAGAAAGCAGCCATGCCAGGGTATGATTAGAGGCCACTGTGCCGTATCAAGGACTTCAGGTTTCCTGTTGACTAGCCTACATTTTTCTTTGCACCAAGACTCACCAGCCCCAGCCCCGCCCCTAAGAAAACTGAACAATACAAAGTAGAGACAACATAAAGTGCTTTCATGGGAAAAGTCACGCTATGTTTCTAGGCTACAATACTTTTTTCAGGTCTCTTAAAAGAAATCATGCTGAGTCCATTTTCAAGGAAGCTCTTTGAGCTTGAGGAAATAATACATCTACTAAATCAGCAGCCCCCATCCCACCAATTGTGGTAAAAGCTTCCAGACTTGGCTGGGCTAGTATTTACAAAGGAGACTATGAAAATTGTCTGAATGTTCAATCAAATTAATATCTTTCTGTGGGAGAATGTGCACAAGGTATAGCTAACTGGAGAGAGAGAGATTCTATTAAATTCAATGCTTTTGTATACACACACACACAAAGGAAACACACTATAATGCTATAATGGCTGGTGGGACTATGGGTAATTTTTTCTTCTTTATACTTGTCTTATTTTTTCAAACTTTCTACCATAATCAGGTATTATACTCATAGTAGAACATGGTGTTTTGTTAAAGGCACAGACTTTGGAGCCAGATTGCCTGGTTAAAATCCTGGCTCTGTCACTTCTTGTGGTGACATTTAGCAAATTACTTAATTTCTCTGTGCCTCATATTCCTCTCATAGGGTTGTTATGAGAATTAAAGAGTTAATATGTACAAAGTGCTTACAAAATGTCCAGCACATAGTAAGCACTATCCAAGTATTTGTTAAATGGTGTTGTTGGCCGTATTTCTATAGTGTTCATATATTTTTTTAAGATTTTATTTATTTATTTGACAGAGAGAGACACAGCGAAAGAGGGAACACAAGCAGGGGGAGTGGGAGAGGGAGAAGCAGGCTTCCCGCTGAGCAGGGAGCCCGATGCGGGGCTCGATCCCAGGACCATGAGACCATGACCTGAGCCGAAGGCAGACGCTTAACAACTGAGCCACCCAGGCACCCCTATAGTGTTCATATTTTGTAAGTGTTGCTGAATTGAGGATACATATATCCCTATGCCTATGTTTGTCCTCAACTAATATAGTTAGGATGGATGCATGACATTTGATGGATAGCTAGAATTCTTAAAAGTTATTTGCCAGGTCATAACAAAGAGCAGGGATTTCCCAAGAGTATACTACGACCCACCCCCCTCATTTGGTCATAACTGAATTACGGCAAGCCTAATTCGCTCCTAAACCACAAGTTATACTATCACAATTTGATTCATGACATTCACAGAACTGGAAGGATCCTTGACCTTTGGTAAATTCTGCCCTCTTGCCCAGGTTGAAATGTCCTGGGTAAACCTGTGTTCAGTGATATGTGCTTCACTTCCTCATGTAGGCCTGGGAGGAGCAGAGGGAAATGAGAACCAGCTTTGTGGCAGATAGTCAAATAATTGTGAAATTGTTAATCACTGATAGGAGAAGATGAAGGATATAATGACAAGGCAGAAAGAGTTCAGAAGGATCTTTTCCCAACATCAAGAGTATCTACACAAAAGCAAATCCATAAACTTATACATGTTGTCTTACAGACTAAAAGAACTGAGCAAATGAGCTCGTTTTTATTTTGTAATAAAAAAATGTGTTGCTGAGGTGTAACCCAAGAACTGACAGAAAGAAAGAAACTGGAAAGAAAGAAGCACAAAATGGAGGGTGCCTCCTGCCTGCGGGTGGGAAGACAAGATGGTACTGAAAATCCTATAAAACCACACTGATGCTGTTTCCTTTGAGCCAAGGGAAAAATAGTCTAGATAAAGGAAACTCCAAATCTCTTGTTTACCCAGCTGTCTGTACAAAGTGAATTATTCATGATTAAATGTGAATAATAAACCTATGCAAATTTTTGTTGTATTCTCAATTTTAAGGAGGTTGGGGGAGTAGCAGGAAATGAAGTCATTTTTAAGTAATTTGGTCAACCATCTTCTTTAGAAATATATCAAGAATATAGATTTTGATTGTTATTTATATATTATCCCCCCCACCAGAAGAACTATGTCCTATTGGAAATGACAATCTAAAGCATTTCTCTCAGTATCGTGATGTTTTTATAATTTCCTTAGAAACTAATTGTGAAAGTTGTTTTTTTTAAATTTCTGACTTTGGAGGGTTAAACGGCTTAGAGCAGAAGTTCTTGTATAATGGGAAACCTTAACTGACAAGTTTCCAAGTGCCTGCCACTTACTGTAAATTCTTACCTATAAATTTCAGTTATAGGTTTTTGATTAAGGGAATATTACAATAATACTGATACCTGGCAGTTTTAAGCTGTTTCTCTTTTTGGTTACAGAACTGGTTTAACAGTTTCCATCAGAACTGTTAGCCCTTTAGCTAGAACTAGGTTAGATTTTATGTAGCTTGTCCATTCTAAGAAACACTTAAAACCCAAGCAATAGCAAGGTAGAGAAAGGTGTTTTATCATCCTACAACCTCTAACTTTTTCAAAGTTACTTTACACAGTGTGTCATCACCATACTTTCTTAAAGAGTTCCTAGCATGCAAACAACTGTTCTATGTATTCTGTAACTGTAAATGAGTTTCATTAATTAAAAAAAAAAACATGACTTTCCCCTGAGCCCCATCCTTAAGGCTGAGTTCATTCTGAAGGAAGCCCATGTTTCAGGTAACCATAAACTAGGTTCAGATGAATCTTGTTTTTGCTCCATAATAATTTCAATGTCGGGAGGAGAGGCCAGAGGACTGGTCTGGTCGCCCTTGGCTCTTGAGGATTAGGCTCTCTCTAGGACCACTGATGAATGGGCTAGCCCTCTAAGGGAGCTCTCCATCCCTTCTTCAAGCTAACCCAAAGCCCAAGCAGAGGGATTCCAGGCACCACACCAGATTTAGAGTAGACTGTCCCCATCCAGTGCTTCTGCTTCATGGTTGTTAAAAACCCTAGATGGGTCACCATCCACATTTTGCAGCTAATGAAACAGAGGAAGAGAGGCGATAAATGCCTTGTCCAGAAATAAAAGGAGAACCAAGAGTAAAATTCAGAATTTGACTAACAAATCTCTAGTAAATTCCCCATATTATCCTACCCTGCACCACCCTCCCCAGTCAACCTAGAAACCAAGGACTTGGTGATTTAGCAGTAACAAGCACAATTCCTAGAGCTATGATTAATCTGCCATTATCTTTTTCTTCTGGTATTGTTATTTCTGGAGATTTGGACAGTGGGAGATGGACCATGCAGAGGAATAAAACACCAGAGAGTTAATACTCCCTAGGCTTTAGGCACACTGCACTGAAACCAATTCAGACTTCCAGAAAGATAATTCTACCACCTTCTCTCAAATTCAAATCACATTGACTGCATCCCAAGCCCATTCTCGTTTATTCTATGTTGACTGGAGAGAACTATTTCCTTATTAAAATAAACACATTAAAATTGCATTGTAAGGTTAATCGGCAATGTTAATAAGTGGCAAACATAGGCCTCAAATAAGAGGTGGAAGTGCTAATAAAAATTTTGAAATGTTCAGAAAAATATGATCTGCATTTAAGAAAACCCCATCAGTGAGTAAAAATTGGCTTCATTATTAATATTTCCCCCATCCTGTTTCTCCTAGGGTCTGCAGTTATCTTAGCGAACTTGCCTCTCACTTTATAGGAACTTGTCTGCATTATGATTTAGTTCAGTGGCTTCTTTCTCATACTGTTACAGCTGGGGAGCCATTTCAGTATGCTGGTGAGTTTCTGAACCTGCAATGCAATTAATTCCTTTAATAGGCTCCTCCTTAGGGAAGGCCTATTAGTAGATATCGCTAGGAATTAACATCTTAGTCCAGGAGAAAAGCTCTTTGGAGGCAGAAGTGAAACAGATAAATCTTTGTTGAGAGATGTGGCCAAGGGACTTAACCACATTCCTTGCGGTTTCAGAATGACATGCATATTCTGGGACCCATAGATAGGCAGAGATAGTTGTCATTCTCAGTAATGCCCTGACCACACCAGTTCTTTAACATAAAGAAGTAGTTCTAAATGTTATAATTTCTTAGAAGAAAGCAGCATGGCTGGTGTGCACTGAAGGCAGGAGAATGAAACTCTGCCCACTGCCTGCCTCTGGCTATGAGAAAAGGCTACTAGTCATTTAAAGCACACTTGAATGCTGCTAGACAAATCTGTTTTATATTAACCTACTAAGGATTTTTTTCTCTCCTTTGATCTTGTGAAATAGTAATGAAGTCCTTCTGTTGGAGTTTGAATATTTTCTTGATTATTTTCACATATGGTCTCTGGAAGCAGATTCTTTGGGTTCAACATTCTGCCACTGCTATTTACTAGCTGGGTGACCTTGGGCAAGTGGTTTAACTTCTCTGTATCTTAGGTATCTCCTCTGAAATCGAGATAACAGCAGTACCTACCACATTTGGTTTTGGAGAGGATCAAATGAATGAGCACACGTGGGTGCTTGGTAGGTAGTGTCTGGCCCAGAGTCAGTGCCCCTCAAGTTGAGTAATATGGTGATTAGCTCTGCTGAGTGGAGGTCCCATCAAGCCACGTAGGCCCGAAACACAGAAGCTGAAAAACTCTGACAAAGCAGAGGAGTGGGCGTGTGGGCCCAGGGAGGGGCACTAGCTACAAAAGGACATGAGGGAACTTCTGGGAGTGACAAAAAATGCTCTATATCTTGATTGTGGTGGCGGTTACCCTGGGGTACGGTTAAAAAAAAAAACCCACTCAAACAATTCTTTCCCTGACAAACTCTTTTTAGTATATGTGCTGCCGAAGCGAGCACACTGACAAACTCTTTTTAATGTACTAGCCCAGGCCCTAATCACTCTGCATCTGGGTTAATGCAAAAGTCTCCTGGTTTTCTGTCCCTGAGCTCTTCTCTAATTCCTCCTTAACATGCCCATCCTCACCTGCTTTGGGGCCCCTTCAGTACACAGGCCTAGAACGGTGTACGTTGCCATTTGTTTAATAAGGAGGGAAAGAAATGAATGTGCATATGCTAGTATGTTTACTTATTTATGCCTAAAATAGGTCTGGAAAGATATATGAGAAAGTGGTTATGTTAGTTACCCTATGAGGAGGGGAACTGGGTGGCTGGGGACAGGGTGGGAGGGATGTTTTTCATTATATAGCCTTTTGTTCCTTTTGAATTTTAAATCATGTGGATGTATTACCTAATCAAAAATAAATAAATAAAACATAGGAAATAATAAGAACCCTGCCAAATTCATCTATTCACTCAACAAATATTTACTGGGCACCTACCACTTTGCCAGGCATATAGCAGAGTTAACGTGTCCACGGCCATCATTGTGTTTCATCAGCAGGATCCTTCATAAACAGTGCGTCATAGGCCCTGTCTGCTTGGTTGGCTTTATGGCTTGCTTATAGGAGATCGAAAGTGCACCAGTTAATTACAGTGGTCACGGCTGGCATATGATTTAGGAAAAAAACAGGTCAGGGTCAATTATGCTACACAGGATCTCCTTCCACATACTGAAAAGACATAAAAAGCTACAGAGTAGCAAGGGTATCAGATAATACCTCATAATGAACAAGTACTGGGCATTAATTTTCCATGTACAGGCATTCTTCTAAGCCTTTTAACCTGTATTAACTCACTTATATCTCATAATAACTTTGGGATGAAGACACTATTATTGCCCCCATTTTACAGATGAGTACATTGAAGTACAGAGAGAACAAATAACTCGCCCAGAATCGCAAAACAAGTAAGCAGGATGATCAGGGTTTGAACCCAGGCAATGCCTACCTCCAGAACCCTCCGTTTTAACCACTTTACTGCTTTTTGGGAAAAGGATTTATAAAATGTCCCTTTGCTCCAAAATATCTGTTTAAATTCTACCATTAATCAAAGTGTCATGGGGCGCCTGGGTGGCTCAGTCGGTTGAGCGGCCGACTCTTGGTTTCAGCTCAGGTCTTGATCTCAGGGTCCACACTCAGCAGGTAGTCTGCTTGGGATTCTTTCTGTCCCTCTCCCTCTGCTCCCTCCACCAATAAATAAATAAATCTTTTTAAAAAATAAAAGTGTCATAGAATTTTACAGGTGGAAGAGATCTCAGTAGTCACTGAATTCAATGCTTATCCAAAGGGATGACATCTTGGACTACTTAGCTTGAACACCTCTAGTGATGAGGAACTCATTACAGCCAGAAGCAGTCACCGGCTGACATCTCTAATTGTTAACAAAAAATTAAAATGTTGATTGCTTTCCATGTGCCAGGCACTTTGCTAGAGCATGGGGTAGAAATTTTTCAATATGCCGAGCCCAAATCTGCCTCCCTGCAACTGCTTTGGAACAACACAGATTGTGTCTATGGTTCCCTGCATGTCATGACAGCCCCATATATATTTGAAGACAGCTACAAAGTTCTCCTTAGACTTTCTTCTTCCCTGTTTATTCAATCTGTTCTCAGATCACATTCCCTAGGTGAGATTCATTTTTCTTGTTTAACAAGCTTCTGTTTTAAAATGCAAATGTGGGAGGGCAGCACATTAAACCTAATCTTTTTTTTTTTTTTTAAGATTTTATTTATTTGAGAGAGAACACAAGCAGGGAGGAGAAGCAGAGGGTGAGGGAGAAGCAGATCCCCCAGCTGAGCAGGGAGCCCAATGTGGGGCTGGACTCCAGGACCCTGGGATCATGACCTGAGCCGAAGGCAGCCGCTTAACAAACTGAGCCAGCCAGGCGCCCCACATTAAACCTAATCTGATGTTTCCCTACCATCAAACTGTCTTGAGAGAAAGGTAGTTTTAATCTGGGGAAAGGAGCAGGAAGGGTGTTGAGAACAGAGGCAACTGGGATCCTGGTTCAACTGCTAGGACAGGTTTAGATGGGGTGTTGATGCAGGATCTCCAGGTGGGCAAAAAGCAGCACAGTGATCATGAGCTCCTGAGACTAAGGAAGGGGACACGCCAAGAGGTAAAAAACAGCAAAAATGATGAACAGTTTAGCACTGGCTTTATGCATGCAGGGCAGTTAGCTTTCATCACCTTGCTTAATCCTCACAACAGGATCACTAGGTAGGTACCATCATTATCTACATGTTACAGATTGAGTAATCTGAAGGCTAGAAGGTGAAATAACTTGTCTAGGAAAAAGTAGTCTGGTTTTGAAGCCAGAAGCTTAGGCTTTTCCTATACTACTTTGAGAAAAGGAAGATGAAGACTTAACTTTGCCTGCTTACCCCAAAGCTGATCAGTAATTATCTAAATGGAACTCAGAAGCCTGAGACTTATGAAGCCTTAAGGAGTTCTGCACTACCCAAATAATGACCCCCAAAAGTCCACTCTTTCACCAGGTTTCTGTCCCTAAGTATTTCAGTCCCCAAGGAATGTTCCATGCTCCAACAGTCTGTCTTAGATGTTTCTGACTATCTCAGTCAGCCTGCCCCCCCTCCACTCCTGCCATGAGGAAACCCCCATACTGCTGAAACTTACGGCACAGTAAGACCAGACTGAAATATTTAATGAGACTTTTCCCTAGGATCCCCCATTGAGCAAGTCTCACATGCAATTTCCAGCCAGGCTGCAGGGATCAGTTTACCCACCACTTCCCACATGGTCAGCCAATAGTTCTTGTGAGCCCACCACCTCTACAAAAGTCAGTCTCAACAACTGTGACACTCCCAGAAGGTAAAGCCTTATTTGCAGAGATGTAGTGCACCCAAGGGGAAATTACATGACCAGATTAGTATCTCAAGCCTCTCCATTTCTGGATAGGATCTTGGCTTTAACATTGCATAACCCAAGAGTCCGTTAATTAAGGCCAGCAAAGGTGTCCTCATCCCCTACAGAAACTGAAAAACTGCATAGTAAGTCTCAGCCAGGGCCTCATTACACAACATACAATCATAGTTAAAATATAGCCTTTTAAAAAAAGTACAAACTAATAATTGCTATAGAGGATACATTTGGGGGGTGCCTGGGTGGTACAGTCGGTTAAGTGTCCCACTCTTCATTTAGGCTCAGGTTGTAATCTCTGGGTTGTGAGATCTGGCCCCGTGTCAGGCTCCACACTCAGCGTGGAGTCTGCTTGGGTTTCTCTCTCCCTCTCCCTCTGCCCCTCCCACTTGTGCTCTCTCTCTAAAATAAATAAATCTTAAAAAAAAAAAAAAAGGATGTGTTTGGGATAAAAAAAGTCATTTTCTCACTTGTGTAGAATCTAGATTCATACAGTGCAGAGGACCTTGCCTTAACTCTTAAAAGCAGTATGTTAAGCCTCATTTTATCTTCTGGATCTTCCTTCTGAATGGTGATGATTATAACTGAGAATTATTTGTACTATAAGAATCTGTGGAAATCTCTAAAGATCCAGTATTATTGGATTTGCAACCACAGTTGACAATTCTTTTTTTTTTTTTTTTTAAGATTTTATTTATTTGCCAGAGAGAGAGAGAGAACACAAGCAGGGGGAGCAGCAGGGAGAGGGAGAGGGAGAAGCAGACTCCCGGCTGAGCAGGGAGCCCGATGCGGGACTCAATCCCAGGACCCTGGGGTCATGACCTGAGCCGAAGGCAGACGCTTAACTGACTGAGCCACCCAGGCGCCCAAATTTTTTTTAAGATTTTGAGAGAGAGAGAGAGAACGAGAGTGTATGCGTGCACAAGTGGGGGAGGGGGAGAGGGAGAGGGACAAGCCGACTTCCCGCTGAGCCAGGAGCCAGATGCGGGACTTGATCCCAGGACCCCGAGTTCATAACCTGAGCCGAAGTCAGATGTTCAACCGACTGAGCCACCCAGGCACCCCACAATTGACAATTCAAAATACATTGAAACTGGCTCTAATAGTGTTATTTTTAAATACATACACAACTTTGAACTTGTGTGAATGCAACTTTGAGACTGATGAACATTTCTAGCCTCTTCCTGGTAGAAGTGAGCTGGAGAATGAAAGAACCAGACACCAGAGGGACCTGCAAGAGGGGAAATGAAGGTGTGGTTTCGGTGCCCGGCTTCAAAGGCTAGTAGCAATCATGAGCCTAACCCCGTCTCTTTCCAGCTAAACCAATTTTCTGTAAAGACAGAAAAACCCCAAATAGCCGAAATCAAATTTCCCCTGCATCACTTTTAATTTAACAATGTCCCAGTTTCCAAGCTGTCGTCATCTAGTCTTTGTAAGCGCACTGATGAACCAAGCACAGTCAGGGTGAGGGAATGGTTGGTGTGATACAGTTCAGACTCCCCAGCTCAGGGTCTAAGCTTTTATTCTTTTCACTGAAGTTCCAGCTCCTTGATGAACTTGTTTACTCATCTATTACTATCTAAGGCCAGAAATGAATAGACTAGAGAAAAGATTTTTCCTCCCAAGAAATCATTCAATAAATAGAATTGAATAGCCTCTAATCTTTATAGTTAGTTGCAAATATGAACTCTGCTGTGTACAATCGGCTAGTTCACATTTTCATGGTTCTCAGATGCTCTTTTTTTTTTTTTTAAGATTTTATTTTTGGGGCACCTGGGTGGCTCAGTCATTAAGCGTATGCCTTCGGCTCAGGTCATGATCTCAGGGTCCTGGGATCAAGCCCTCCATTGGGCTCCCTGCTCAGCAGGAAGCCTGCTTCTCCCTATCCCGCTCCTCCTGCTTGTGTTCCCTCTCTCACTATATCTCTGTCAAATAAATAAATAAAATCTTTAAAAAAAAAGATTTTATTTTTACGTAATCTGTATACCCAACACGGGGCTCAAACTCACAACCCAGAGATTAAGAGTTGCTTATTCTTCTGACTGAGCCAGCCAGGTGCCCCTCAGATCCTCTTATTATAGATCTCCTACTCTGTTTGCCTGCGCCCAGCCAAGGGCATAGCCCAGCAACTTCTATCTGCTCACACACACACACACACACAGAGGATATACACATTCACCTACTGGCATCGATAAAAGACTGTTCCTTTGGGGGAGGAGGGGTGTTTATAACAGAGACAATAAAATCACTATAGAAATTTTCCAGACAAATTTAGATTCTAGAATTTGACTTGAAATACCTTAGGCTAAGTTATGAAAATTACAAATATAGATTGAGAGTCAAATTCCCCTTTTAAACAAAATGATTTCTCTTGAAATCCAGATGGACTAATTACTCCATATAACTAACTTGTTTTGAGTCAAGGACTCCTAGAGTCTTTGTAAAGCTCCTTTGCATTCAAACATTTATAGTGGAGGTATGCTCACTACCTCATAAGCAGCCCATTTCAAAATTCTGGCAACATGTAGAGTTAAAAAGTTCCTCTTTATACTGAGCCAGATTGACCTCCTGTAGCTTTCACCAATTTGGTCTTAGATCTACTCTCTGGAGAGACACAAAATAAACTTAATCCCTCTACTAGACAGCTAATCTCTTTATATGATTCTCTTAAAAGAAATTGTGGTGACTCAGGCTACAATTCTATCAAGGATATAATAAACCCAATACCTTTCCCTCTTCCTTGCAGTGGCAGAGTAAGCCTATGTGAGTATATTTATCATGCTGGGAGAGGGGAAAATGCTCCTCCCTGGCAGGCCCTGGATCAGTCTGGCAAAGGGTAGTGCTGGACAGGCAGGCTTTCTCAGATTTTCCTCTCTGTTATGATAACCCGCAGCCTTCTGCTGGCTAAAGTACATGTCTGGCTCCAGAGATTCTCCTTTTAGTCTGGGTCAGAGGTCCAGGGTTCTTTTGTGTGCATTAGAATCCTGGGAGTTCTCCACAGGGCCCCAGCCCCTGAGATTTTGATTTTGGAGAAATGAAACAGGCCCAGTAATCCATATTTAAATGAGCACTCCAGGTGCAGACGTCCTTATTACATTTGAAGAAACACCAAACTAAGTGAAGAAAAAAAAAATGATGAGTAAAAAAATACCTTGTGTTTTGGTTTTATTTAACTGGAAAGTACATACATTAAATTATTAAATAATAAAAACCCTTTTAAGTCATTTATTATGTGTCTAATACTAATCATTAAGTTTATCAAAATTCTCCCAGAATAAGGAGAGAACTAATAACATCATCTGCAGGTTACAGACTGATAAACTGAAGTGTTTGTTGGGAAGCGTTCAACATGAGCCTTCAGAAGGGAGCCAGGCTCCTGCACTGCAGCCTATTGCCTGTCTCAGGTGGCCAACAGAGCAGGGTGTAGGGCCAGATTTGAGGAACTTTACAGGGAGAGTACATTTCCGTCCAACACTTAGCTGATCAATCTCGTGATTGGAGTTAACATAAAAATCACACCTGCATAAGCACCACCACATACATCCTATGCAATTCTGTGGGAATTCTAATAAAGCTATAGAGGGATTCCAGTACACAGGTTACAACAAGTTACAACATTTCACAGTAGACAATACCTGGGGAGTTTAGTTATGCAAAGAAAACCCTCCTTCCTTTGAGAACAACAGCTTATTTCTTTTCAAAATAGCTGCTGTGCTTCTTTTATAAATAAAAAGGGTGTCTCGTCTCTAACTCAGCCTTGAAGTAATGCTATCCCAAGGCAGCCCTGGTGACCTTGTTTCCTTGTGGCAAAGTGAACCCATGTCCTACCCAGTAATTTAGCACTTAGTAAACTGACTAAAAAAGCTGAGCAACAAATTTAGTAAAAGGTTTTGGTGATAGGAACTTACTTTGCTACTTAAGACACTTCATGCATGTTTGTTGCAAAATAGAATTATTTTAGAGTAAATGCAGTGAAGGCATCTAACTTTCATTTTCTGTCAGGGATGAAGACTTTCACTGGTTCGCTGACCTTCCTCTTCTTCCTGGAGCTCTCAGAACTTTGCTGACTGAACGCAAAATTCATTCTTTGAATCTGTGAGAATCACCAGAGAGACACAATTCAGCAGAGGTTTTGACATCTGCACAAGGCATATACAAGACAGGTAGACCAAGCATTAATCCCTCTAGCTGCATAACGGATCCAAACCTGCTTTCCTGTGGGCTGGTTTGGCCCTGCTGCCAGTATCAGAGTCTGCTATTCCAAGTTTCAGGAGCTGAGGTCGCCTGGAGGCAGCCAGTTTCAGGGACAGTTTCTTGGCTCTCTTCAATGAATTCAGCACATACAACTCTTAAAGGACGAGTTGTCAAGGTGTGAGGCCAACAAGGAGCAATTAAGGGTCAGGAGAGATCTAGGGCACTGATTGCTTTAGAAGCAAATATAACTGTGGTCCCAATTTCAGTTAGCTGAAATATAGAGCCTTATCTTTATCATATGTTCAGATTAATGAATTAGGAAGGACCATGGCCCTTCTTTCTGCTTGAAGAGAACTGTATGTTATTGATTAAAGGGAAGTTAATTAGTGAATCATCATAAATATGTATTTTCCCATTGGGTTCAGCTTTGGTAAAGATTTTAAAGCTTACTTTTGTTTAACTAAGTAAGCAAATGGATGTATTGCAATCTGTCAGACAATCCCTAATGCCCAGAATTCCAAGAAACACATAGAGTTTTTATATTTTCCAGCCACTAGATGGGAGGAAAGGTTTTCCAATGTCCTCTGTTCTTTCTTCGGTAGGAAAATGGAATAAAACATATATTTTTAAACAAGACTCATCAGAATATCTAGTAGAGTTTCCAACATTATCCTTTTTTCTGTTATAGATACAGGCTATTGTTGCTATTGATATGTTACTACTACAAAATAGTGGGAATGTCAATAAAACACTTAAGTACCATTTAGAACCAAAAATTGGGTCTACAAATGGCTAATTTAATCACTATCTTTTAGTTTTAGAAAGCATTTGACTTTCTGATCTCAGAAGCCACAAATTTTCTTTGGCTTAAACTAAGACACCGATTATAGAGAACAGTAAAACTCTGAGAAAATAAATAGAGCTGCTCATCAAATAACTGGTTTGCTTAGATATGTAAAAGTTTGAAATGGCCTGCTCTAAAGGAAAAGAAATAGCACCATAAAACCTAAAGCACAAAAAACAATTTCTTTATCTAGGAGATGATTTTGTTACAGTGTGGCTGAAAGAAAAAGCACCTGGTAAAATTCAGCTTTTCTAGAAATGTTGCTTGGGCATGCTTTCCATTCAACTGAAATTTCCCTCACTTCAATCAAGTCTGGGTATACTGAGAAGAAAGGAAGATGGATGTACAAATCCTCAAATGACAAGTTGGTCTGATGGTTTACTCAAAAGTAAACTGGAGTTTTATTACAAGTTTCAGAACTGTAAATTTACTGCAGTGAGTTAATCAAAACATCTTTAATAATGTATACAATCTCAAGGCAACCAGTGAGGCCTGGAAACTCTCAATGGTTTATGGGAAACTAGTGGGTTCAAAAGCAAGTATGTGATCGGTCAGGGGCCACTTTCTAACATAGATGAATAATCTATACAAACTATATAAACAAACAGATTTGGGGTGCCTGGGTGGCTCAGTCAGTTAAGCATCTGCCTTCGGCTCAGGTCCTGGGATCGAGCCCTGCATCGGGCTCCCTGCTCAGAAGGGAGCCTGCTTCTCCCTCTCCCTCTGCCTGCCTGCCTGTCTGCCTACTTGTGATCTTTCTCTCTCTCCCTCTCTGTGTCAAATAAATAAATAAAATCTTTAAAAAAAAAAACCACAACAAACAACAGATTTATCCACACAAACATTTTTTTGGGTGTATTCCAACTGGCTGAGTTTGCATATTTGATGCCAAAGCCAACCAGGCAAGCAAAGGGCCAGTGATCAGGCAGTCTAGACAGATTATCTGGGTGATTTGAGCAACAATGGGTGATCATCAAATGATTTCTAATGCATGTCATATTATATTTTAAACAGATAGCCTTTAAAGTGTTCCATGTATATGGATTAACAAGAGGATACTATGATCCACTTACCAATAGAGCCTCAGGAGTATCTACATGTACGTCTGAAAAATGCCCTGAAGATATGTTTTCTGCTGTATGGTAATTCCCTACTTTCCATTTTTTGTTTGGTAATATATTCTTTTGAGAAGCCAAAGAGCAGGTTTTGCCTTAAGCACAGACAGGTTACCTAGCTGACTTGGTAGCAGTATTTGAAAGCACGAGAAGGGGTCCCTTCTTCTAAATTATTCCATCTATTATGTATTCCTTTATTCATTTACTAAAAAACAAATGTTTGTTACTTGAATGTTCTCCCAGAGTTCTGTCTTTGACCATCTTTTCTCCTTCTCCACATTCTGTGTATGGCTCCTGGGAATCAGTTACCATTTATAAGTAAAGACCTCCACTTCTATATATTCAGCCTAGATCTTCCTTTTGAACTCCAGATCTGTGTGTGTAATCAACTGCCTACTAAAAGTCTCCACATGGATGTTCTAAAGAAAACTCAAATGCAATGTGTCCAAATTGGAATTTATCATCTGCCTCTCTAAGCCAGCTCCTAATCTTTGTTCTCACCCTCTGTGAGTCCCGCGGGGGTGTCCACCTTAAAAGCCGGGGACTCATCCATGGTTACTGCATCGTTCTTACCCTAACATCTATCTAATCACTAATTCTTGTTGATCCTACCTCCTTAATAGCTGTCAAATCCATCCATTTTTCTTTATTGCCACTGCTTCTACTTTAGCCCAGGCCAGTATCATCTATCCCAAGTACTAAGTCTTGAACTCCCACTACTACTGCTTCTCCAATCCATTTTCCACTCTGGAACCTAAGTAGTCTTCTATTAAATCTGACTCTGTCACTCTTCTGATTCATAACCCATCCACTAATGATTTCCCATTGTCCCCAGGATAAAGTCCAGACTCCGTGTGGCCCTCACCCACCTCTGCCGCTTCATCTTGCCCCAGACTCCCTGAGCCACTAGCAGTTCTCCAAATGGCCCTGCACATCTCCCTCTGAACTTTGCCTTTAATGCCCACTCCCCTGCTCTGCTTTTCCCTTCCTCACCAGGCCTAGGGTCAGCCCTGGAGTTTCTTCTGCCTATTGGCCTTCCATGACACCTCTAGGGCTGTGTTCTGTTCTTACCCCTTTTGTGGCATTTACCACATAGTACTATCAGGCCTACTTACCAGTCTTCTCATCCAGAGGATAAACTCCTTTGGGTTAGTGACAATATCTTAGTTATCGTTGTATTCCCAGTTCCTGGCATCTGGTAGATGCTCTTAAATTACTGGCTGAATGAATGAATGCATTTTTGAAGCTGAATTTAAGCCAGGCACTGTGTTGGGCACTAGGACCATATCTCTAGCAATATAAAGATGAATAAGACACAGTGGTTTTCAAGGACCGAGTATTATAAGGAAGAGACATTAAATACATGAGTATAATATAATGCAATACAATATAATAGAAATCCATTCAATAGCCACAATAGACATTCATCCATCCAGCAATTATTTCTTGAGTGCCAGCTCTGTGCATGGTACTGTTGTAGGTGCTTGGGACACATCAGTGAACAAAGGGGAGATAAAAATCCCTGCTCTGTGGATTTTACAATCTAGCTGTGTTACTTTTTGGTTTAATAATTTCCTATGGCATCTCACTGTTTTTAGGACAAAGTTCAAAGTCGGTACCTTGTTTTTTCCACACACCATCAGTAATTTTTTTACGTTTCTAGGGAGGGAGAGGTGTCATAGGTTGGCTATAAGATCTTGATGAAGGCTATGTCCTTTCTCCTCAGAAGGCTCACACCTGCAACTCACACACTCATCAATAATGGCAGGCTATTTGAGGGGGCTGCCAGGCCCATGAATACCTCTCAGTTAGAATCACTACCCCCCAGGGCCTAGCTCTGCCCAGCAGTACCACCCTCACCTCCTCACTTGATCCGTCACTCTCTGCCCTCTCAGTTTCTCATAGCTGACTTCTTCCTGATTCTAGACCTTTGCATATGATGTTCCTTCTATCTAAAATGCTCTTTCCCCTCAACCTCTTTGCCTAGGTAATTTGTATTCATTCTTTAGATCTCAGATGAAAAATTATTTCCTCAAAGAAACGTTCCCTACCTTCATTCCAGTTAAGTTAGTTCCCCCCATCATAAGCTCTTAATAGAGTTCCAGGAGATCAGGGACATGCCTGTCCTGGTCACAACTTGCACATAGTAGGGACTCAATAAATATTTCTCAATGAATAAATGGATGAATGAATCCTCAAAGAGTACTCTGCCTGCAGTGTAGAAAGGTACTGGAGGCATCAAGTGGACATAGGTTGATGACTCACACTGCTGTAGTAGTCAGGTGATAACTTGGGTGACAGCGCAGATAAAGAGAAGGCAATAGTGAGAGAAATAGTTAGACGGCAGAGTCAGAAGGATGGCCAACTGGACATGACAGTAAAGGACAGGTAGGTAGGTCAATAGTGACTCCAATCTTCTGGGCTAACTAAGTTCATGGATGAAGGTACTGTCCTCTCAGGTAGAGAAAAATGGGGGTTTTGAACTAGCTGAGTTTGGAGCACATGTGAAACCCCAAGTGGACACAATGGATAGGCAGCTGTATATGGAAGTCTGGAGCCCAGGAGAGAGGTCTGTGATGAGGATGTAGATTTGAGAGTCATCAGCATATGGAGGCTAATTAATACCAGGGGTGTGGAAGAGTTTGCTTATTGAGAGATCAGAGCATGAGAAGGGAAAGGGGCCAGGACATAGCCTTAAGGAACTCAAACATTTAGAGATTATGTGAAACATAAGCCAACAAAGAAGACTGAGAAAGAGAGAGAAATATATCCACTTCATTTCGCCACATGGAGGTTACAAAGTGCATTGAATTTGTGGGTGCAGAAGTCACCTTGAAGTCAGTTGAAGAGTACATAAAAAATAAAAGAAATTAAGAGCAAGTATACAAAATTTTATAAAAGTCAAGATGGAGTGAGGCGCTTGGGTGGCTCAGTTGGTTAAGCATAGGACTCTTGATTTTGGCTCACATCATGATCTCAGGGTTGTGAGATCAAGCTCCGTGTCAGGCTCGGTGCTGGGCATGGAGCCTGCTTAAGATACTCTCTCTTCTTCTTCCTCTACCCCTCCCCCTCCCTTTAAAAAAGTCAACAGGGAGTAACCAACTCAGCCTGGGAAATTTAGAAAAGCCTTCTTAGCAAAAGAGGGACACTGAGCTGGGTCTTAAATAATGAGCAGGAGTTCACCAGACTGGAGATGGTGAGGGGGTGGGGTAAGAACAGAAGGTTCAGCATATTCAAAGACACTGAATCATGAAAAGACATGGAAGATATATGGGACAGTGAGAAATGTCCCTTTATTAGATTGGCTCTTAGAGTTAAGTGCTATTTATCCAATACACTCCTTTTTTAAATTTTTTTTTTTAAGATTTCATTTATTTACTTGAGTGAGAGAGAGAGAGAGAGACAGAGCACAAGCAGGGAGGAGGGTCAGAGGGAGAGGGACAAGTAGGCTTCCCACTGAGCGGGGAGCCCAACGTGGGGTTCGATTCTAGGACCCCAAGATCATGACCTGAGCCGAAGGCAGACACTCAACCAACTGAGCCATCCAGGTGCCCTCTCCAGTACACTCCCGTTAAAAATATAAATTCCCCTGGGCGCCTGGGTGGCTCAGTCGTTAAGCGTCTGCCTTCGGCTCAGGTCATGATCCCGGGGTCCTGGGATCGAGTCCCACATCGGGCTCCCTGCTCTGCGGGAAGCCTGCTTCTCCCTCTCCCACTCCCCCTGCTTGTGTTCCTGCTCTCGCTATGTCTCTGTCAAAAAAATAAATAAAATCTTAAAAAAATATATATATATATATAAATTCCCCTGGAATTATTACTCAATATGATGTTAGTGTAAGTTAACTCATCAAATGGTCTCCAAGTGGCAGCCTGCAGAAACCAGGACCTCACA
Organism: Mirounga leonina; assembly: GCF_011800145.1. Taxonomy (NCBI): domain Eukaryota; kingdom Metazoa; phylum Chordata; class Mammalia; order Carnivora; family Phocidae; genus Mirounga; species Mirounga leonina. Next base: position 22,805,027 of record NW_023270436.1, on the reverse strand, counting down.
GGCTTTGGAAAGCAGACAGATAAGTTTCAATATAGAAAGGATACAGTACTTACTTTGCATTAGGAGGTAGATCTGTGTGGGAAGCCAAGGGGGGAAGGAGGCAGCCCCAGGCAAGCAGGAAATACTGGGAGTACTTTATGTGCCTGGGGTGAGATGAGAGTGCAGTGAATTTTGCTTACTTCAAAATTATTTGTCAGGTCAGATCTGACAAAATGTTTTCCCTTTAGAAAACCAGTCCTTACCAGTATGGATTTATAATCAATTGTTAAGCATGGAATCTTTGGATTTGGAAGTTCCCAGATCAAGAAATTCTATGGTTCAGAGAGGATGTGTGCCCCTATGGTTCAGAGAGGGTATGTGCCCCTATAAGTAAATTATAATAGCACTGATGTTAGCTTTGATTCCTCTCTCTTAACATTTACCCTTTTTTTTTTGCACAATGTAAGGTAAATCAACAGCGATTACAAAATAAATGCTATTAGCATAAATGTAGCTCAAGTTAACACTAAGATGAATGAACAGTAAGAAAGTGAATGCTTAAAGAGAACACTTCCCTCCAACTCCAGCAGAGCTGTGAGTTCTCTTGTATGTTGGGAAGTGTCTCATGTTTCACTGGGATTTATGAAGGGTTTGCCCATTCATTTACTTTCTTGATTTCCTGAAATCAAGGCTATCTCTATTTAGGAGGTAAATATGTATTCTCCTTAGAGTCATAACCGTGTATTTCCATTAATCTCCAAAACTTATTATATCAATTCTCCCTTTCTCTGTATGTTCTAAGGCATCATATACCTTTAAGAGCTCTAGAATTAATTCAGTTATTCAACAAACATTTTGGGGCACCTTCTCTGTGCCAGATATTGTGCTAAGCACTAACAATACAAAGCTGCTCAAGGCACACTCCCATGTGTGTGGGTCTGGTAGGGGGAAACAAACTGGTTACAGATGAAATGATAGTCATGTATAGGGTTCAGGAGAGGTTCCAAAAAGATCTTATTAGCTCTTCCTGGGGAAGCCTGGCAAGGCTTCAAAGGGGATGCGAAGCTTACACTAAGTAGTGCAACATGAGCAGACATTCACCAGCAAATGGCATTAGAAATTGAAGTTGCAGGGAGAACATTCTAGACAAAAGGAGCACAGGCACAGGGTTATAAAGCAGATTACCTCTGAAGAATTGGGAATAGTTCAGTGGGACTAATAGAAAGGGGATAGGGTGGTGGGCTGGATCAGACAATGTCCTTCTCTGAAGTTTGGACTTTCTACGGCCATACTACCCTCAACGAGCCCGATCTCATCTGATCTCAGAAGCTAATCTGAGTCAGGCCTGATTAGTACTTGGATGGGAGATGAGTGACAAAGGATGGAGTACATGAAGCTTGGACTTTGTACTGTAATGGAATGCCACTGAAAAGTTCTAAAAGCAGATTTGTTTTAGTTTGATCCCTATGGCCGCAGTGTAAAGGGTAGACTGGACAGGAGTGAGACAAGGAGCAATGAGGCTATTTTGGAAGAGAACTGATCTGAGCAAGAAAAAGAGCAACAGTGAAGTTCCCAAGGAGAGGACTAATAAGGGAGAGGGCTGAGGAGAGAGAGAACAAATGCCTGAACCCAAACACTAACATGACTTAATCATTCATTGGAATGAACACAGGGATGGCAAATAAAGAAGTAAAAAATGACAAAAATTACCCAAGTTTCTGGTAATGGCATTGACCAAGATAAGAAATAGAGGAAGCTGAGGGGGTGAGTGGTGGGAGCATCGTGGGGATGATGGATGGAGGAATAATTAACTCTGTTTTCAAGATTCTGAATTGGAAGTGAGATATCCAAATGAAGATGTTCACCAGGGCATTGATTATGTGACCTGGAGCTCAGGATGGAGGAAACTGCATCAAGAGCACATATAGAAAGATATATTCACTTTGGACAAAAGATGGGATATTACTTAAGGATATGGAAGGAAGTAAAAGTGGATATAGATATATACACATTTTTAAATATGGAAACAGGAAGTTGAATGATTCATATTTGATGGCCATAATTATTTCTATGAAGTAGAATTTTGGTCATCCACTTAGAAAGGGAGGGAATTGGTCTTGGGTGGTGCTTAAGACACTTAAGTGGTGAAAGTTTGAACAATGAGAAAGGCAGCCAATAAACAGACATTTAAGATCGAGCCCCTCATCAGGCTCCCTGCTCAGTGGGAAGCCTGCTTCTCCCTCTCCCACTCCCCCTGCTTGTATTCCCTCTCTCACTGTCAGATAAATAAATAAAGTCTTAAAAAAAAAAAGATATATGACCTCAAAATTAAAATATTTGACATATTAATAATTTTGCTTTTTTACAAACATTTAAATGCTTATAATAGACCATATACTGCACTAAGAACATCATAAATGTGATCCTGTTTATTCCTTAGAAATAACTGTGTGAGTGCTGGGGGTGGTTATTCCTCTTTTACAGATGTGGAAATTAAAGTTCAAAGAAGTGAAATGACTTGTTCAGTTCACACAGTTAGTAAGTGGAAGTCTTGAACCCAGGTCTCCTGATTTCGAATTTAGTGCTCCTTATAATTTATTTCTTCATCCCAAAGGGGAAAACGGAAGTCGGAAATTGCAGGAGATCTCTATGTAAGGTTCTTAGGCTTCTTCTGGGGTTGACCCTTTTTGGGCATAACCTAAGAGGACCTCAAACTAAAGACAGCCAAAACTGAGTTCATTTTTTTCCCTTGTAACCAATTTTTCCTCATGACTTTACAATCTCTATTGATCACCATTTCCCAGTCATCAAAGATGGAAAACATAGTCACCTTAGATTCTTCTCTCATCTAATGCCTACACAGAATTCTTGTAATGAGTAAATGGAATCGCACAGATACAGCACCTGGTACAGCATCACACATATACAAGTCATTCAGGGACTGACAGCTGTTACCATTCCTACTGCCACAGGCATCCTCTGCTCCAGCCAAACTGGATTGTTGTAGTAGGCTGAAAAATGAGCTGCCAAAAGATGTCCATGTCCTAATCCCTAGAACCCATGAACATTACCTTATATGGCAAAAAAGGGGAACAGATTTTTGCAGGTATGATTAATGATTTTGAGATGGAGAGGTTATCCTGGATTATCCAGGTAGACCCTACATAGAACCACATGTATCCTTATAAAAGAGAAGCAGAGGGAAACTTGAACACAGACAAAGATGACGATGTGACCACCTAATGACCATAAGCCAAGGAATGCCAGCAGCCCTAAGAAACTGGAAGAGGCAAAGAATGGAACTTCCCCTAGAGCCTCCAGAAGAAATCTGGATCTGCCTACACTTTGATGTCACCCAATGACACTGATTTTGGACTTCTGGCCTCTCGTGAAAGAATAGATTTCTAATGTTTTAGGCCACCAAATTTGTGGTAATTTGTTACAGCAGCCCTATGAAACTAATAGTTACATTCTCCAAACACACCTCATTCTTTTCCCTCTTCATTATTTCCTGCGCTTCAGGAAACAGAAATCAGATGACTTATTCTCTTTTAAATTTTGAATAATTCCTTCAAGGTTAATCTCTAAGAGTATTTCTTTTTTCTTTTCTTTTTCTTTTCTTTTTGTCAGAGAGAGAGAGAGCGCGTATGCACGCACAAGCAGGGGGAGCGGCAGGCCAAGGGAGAAGCCGACTCTCTGCTGAGCAAGAAGTCCCATGCAGGACTCAGTCCCAGGACCCTGGGATCACGACCTGAGCCAAAGGCAGACACTTAACCTTAACTGACTAAGTAACTCAGGGGTCCCACTCTCTAAAAGTATTTCATCCATAAAGACTTTCCACCTCCTTTAATCTGATATGACCTTTCTTTGTTGAGCAAATCCCATCATCATGTTTTTGCACTTGTGTTTTTCTGACATCGTAAATGTTTGTAAACAATTTGTCCTTACATGGGTTTAAGTTCTTTAGGAATTCATTTGTATTAATATGGTTTTTACACTCTCTGCACTGCAATGCCTTACTCAGTGTTCTTCACCTAGTAGGTATCAAAAAAAAAAAAATTCTTTTGCTACCTACCTCTACTATCTACGCAAGTGCTCAATTACACAGTTATTCATGTATCCTGAAGCAGCACTATTACAGTAGCCATGAGCCACATGTGACCATTTGAATTTAAATTAATCAAAATTAAATAAAATTTAAAATTCAGTTCCTCAGTTGTAGTAGCCACATTTCAAGTGTTCAGTGCCCACATATTAGACATCACAGATATAAAACATTTTCCTCATCACAGCAAGTTCTGTAGGACAGAACTGCTTTACAATGGCAATCAGGATATAACCCAAGTAAACAGGAAGTTTCCTAGGGCCCATGATAACAATAGGAATACAGAAACTAGAAATAATTTTTCTTCAAAATGTAAAAATGTCAATTTTCCTAAGATTATTTTATCAAGTCAGTGTAATCCCAATCAAAATTCCAATAGTATGTCTGTTGGAACTTAGTAAGCTGATTCTAATAGTCACCTAGAAGAGAAAATCTTTAAAAAAATAAAAATAAAAGAACTATGAGGGGAAAGGAGTTGCCCTTCCAGATAGCAAAACATAATACAAAGTTAGAGTAATTAACACATGGCAGCAGTAATACAGAAGTAGACATACAGATCAGTGAAATAGAATAGCAAGTCTGAAAACAAACCTATGTATGTATGGGGCTTTAATTTATGATAAAAGTGGCATTTAAATTAGCAGGAAAGGGCAGAAAATTCAAGTAGTACCAACACAACAGGAAAACATTCTCAAACCAGAAAAAAAAAAAAAAAAAAGATTTGAGAAGACAAATGTAAAAAGCAAAACTATAAATTTATTAGAAGAAATATAGAAAATTTTGCTTATAACTTCAGCATTGAAAAGATCTTCTCAAGCAAGACATAAAATGATAAAACCATGGAGAGACATCCCGTGTTCCTAAATTGGAAGATTTAATATTGTTAAGATGTCAATACTACCCAAAGATATCTATAGATGGGGTACAATCACTGTGAAAATCCTAGTGACTTTTTTTGGAGCAGAAATAGAAAATCCATTCATAAATTCACACGGAATTTCAAAGGCTCCCCAAATGCCAAAATAATCTTGAAAAAGAAAAACAGATTTGGAGGCCTTTGGATACTCACACTTTGGATTTCAAAACTTATTACAAAGCTACAGCAATCAAAGCATGTTGTACTGGTATAAAGACAGACATATAGGCCAAGGAATAGAATGGAGTGCCCAGAAATATTCACCAATATGACCAAGTGATTTTCAACAAGGGTGTCCAGAGCATTCATGGAGAAAAGAAAATCTTTCAACAAATGGTGTTGAAAAAACTGAATATCCGCATATAAAAGAATGAGGTTGGATCCTTACACCACATACAAAAATTACTCAAAATGGATTGAAGAGGGGCAGCTGGCTGGCTCAGTCAGTAGAGCATGCAGCTCTTGATCTCAGGGTTGTTGAGTTCAAACCCCATGATCAGGGTAGAGTTTACTTAAAAAAAAAATAAATAAATAAGAAAATAAAAAAGAAAAGCTAAAAAAAAAAAAGGATTGAAGACCTAAACATAAGAGCTAAAACCACAAAACTCACAGAAGAAAACATAGGGGGAAGCTCATGACATTGGATTTGGCAAGAATTTCTTGGATATGACATCAAAACAGAGGCAACAGAAGAAAAAATAAATTGGACTTTATCAAAACTAAAATTGTGCATCAAAGAATACTACCAAGAGAGTGAATAAACAACCCATGAAATAAGTGAAAATATTTGCAAGTCATTATATCTGATAAGAGATTAATATCTGGAATATATAAAGAACTTCTACAATTCAACAACAACAAAACAACCTGATTAAAAACTGGGCGAAGAGGGCGCCTGGGTGGCTCAGTTGGCTAAGCGACTGCCTTCGGCTCAGGTCATGATCCTGGAGTCCCAGGATCGAGTCCCGCATCGGGCTCCCTGCTCGGCAGGGAGTCTGCTTCTCCCTCTGACCCTCCCCCCTCTCATGTGCTCTCTCTCTCATTCTCTGTATGTCAAATAAATAAAATAAAAATCTTTAAAAAAAAAAAAAAAAAAACTGGGCGAAGGACTTGAATAGGCATTTCTCCAAAGAATATACACAAATGGCCAAATAAGCAAATGAAAAGATTCTCAACATCACTAATTATTAAGGAAATGCAAATCAAAACCACAATGAGATATTACTTCATACCCATTAGGATGGCTATTATTTTTTTAAAAACCAAACAGAAAATAAAAGTATTGGAGGGGCACCTGGGTGTCTCAGTCGGTTAAATGTCTACCTTTGGCTCAGGTCATGATCACAGGTCCTGGGATCGAGCCCTGCTTTGGGCTCCCTGCACAACAGGGAGTCTGCTTTCCCCTATCCGTCTGACCCTCCACCCCTGCCCTCATGCTCTCTCTCAAATAAATAAATAAAATCTTAAAAGAAAGAAAGAAAGAAAGAAAAAATGGAAAAGTCCAGGGGATGACATGGAGAAATTGGAACTCTTAGCATTACTGGTGGGAATGTACAATGGTACAGCTGCTGTGGAAAATAGTATGGGGGCACCTGGGTGGCTCAGTCAGTTAAGCATCTGACGTTGGCTCAGGTCATGATCTCAGGGTCCTGGGATAGCCCTGTGTCCATCAGGCTCTGCTTGAGTCTGCTTGTCTCTCTCCCTCTGCTCCTCCCCCTGCTCGTGGTCTCCCTCTCTCTCTCATATAAATAAATAAAATCTTTTAAAAAAAGAAAATAGTATGGCAGTTCCTCATAAAATTAAAGATAGAATAACCATATGATCCAGCAATTCCACTTCTAGGTATATACCCGAAAGAACCGAAAGCAGAAACTAGAACAGATATTTGTACACCCATGTCAACAGCAGTATAATTCACAATAGCCAAAAGGTAGAAGCAACCCAAATGTCCATTAATGGATGAATGGATAAACAAATGTAACATACACAATGTAATATTATTTAGTCATTATAGGAAGGAAATTCTGACACATGCTACAACATGTATGAACCTTGAGGACACTATGCTAAGTGAATTAAAGCCCAGTCACAAAAGAGTAACTACTGTATGATTTCACTTATATGAGGTACTTAGTCAAAGTTATAGAGGCAAAAAGGAGGATGGTGGTTACCAGGGGCTAGGGAGAGAGATGGGGAGTTATTTAAAAGATATGAAGCTTCAGTTTGGGAAAATGAAAAAGTTCTGGAGATTGATGGTGGTGATGGTTGTACAATGGGAGTGAACTTAATGCTACTGAACTGCAGATTAAAAATAGTTAAAATGATAAATAACTTTTATGTTATATATATTTTACCACAATTTAAAAATTGTGGCATTTTTCTTAAAGTGACATTTTTTCTTAAAGACAATTTTCTTTTCTTTTTTTTTAAAGATTTTATTTATTTGACAGAGAGACACAGCGAGAGAGGGAACACAAGCAGGGGGAGTGGGAGAGGGAGAAGCAGGCTTCCCGCGGAGCAGGGAGCCTGATGCGGGGCTCGATCCCAGGACCCCAGGATCATGACCTGAGCCGAAGGCAGACGCTTAACTGACTAAGCCACCCAGGTGCCCCAAAGATAATTTTCTTAAAGATAATTTTTAAAAAGATGATTTGGTGGTGCCTGGGTGGCTCAGTCAGTTGAGTGTCCTGTCCGGCTTTTGGTTTTGGCATAGGTTATGATCTCATGGGTTGTGAGATCAAGTCCCATGTCAGGCTCCATGCTCAGTGGGGAGTCTGCTTGAGATTCTCTCTCCATCTCCCTTTGTCCTACCCACCCTGTGCTCACTCTCTCTCATTCTGATAAATAAAAATAAATCTTTTTTAAAAATTAATAAACTTAAAAAACAAAAAAGGAAAAGAATGTAAGACACAATTACAAGCCACATACTAACTTTAAATTTTCTAGTAGATATATTTTAAAAAGTAAAAAGAAAAAAACAAAGTAAAAAGAAACATGAAATTAAGAATTGTAATCATTGCTTTTATTTAATTCAACATATCAAAAATATTATTTCAATATGTAATCAATGTAAAAATTATTGGGATATTTTACATTCTTTTCATTTTATACTATATCTTCACAATCCAGTGTATATTTTACACTTACGGGACATTTCAACTCAAATTAGCCACATTTTAAGTGCTTAATAGCCATGTGTATTTAGTGGCTACAATATCAGACAGCCTATCTTGTGTGTGTGTGTGCACGTGCATGTGTGTATTTTAAATGCAAAGTCAAAGGTATGGAACATCTTTATGGGTAGTTTTTGAATTATCTATGAGAATGTATTCATGTGTAACTTATATAAAGTTATATTAAAAATATGAAGTTCCATATTAATTTGCTTATTAATTCTGTTAAAATTTGTCTTTTTTATTACTTGATATGTTTATAAACAACATGCTTATCATTTCTTCTTTTTGCTTTCCTTTATTTCAATATGATGAAAGTTTCATTATGAAACTATTTTTGTTTGTAAACTAGAAAGGTAATAAAGGAACATAAAACAGGCTGCATACAAAATAAAGAATATAAACATAACCTTCATAATTTTTCATATTTATTACATGGTAGAATTATAATATTTTGGATATATTAATAAATAGTGGGTATTATTAAAATTTTAAAAAGAACATTTAAAAACTTCAAGTTTATTTGGCTTACCTTTATAAATTATAATATTCTAAAATATTATTAGATACTTTTCAATAGAAGAATATTAGGTGCTTTCCTACTTTCAAATGCCTTAGTAATTAACTATTAATTCTGTGGTAGCTAAAGACAGACATACATAACACACATGAACAGGGGCGCCTCACTGGCTCAGTCAGTAGAGCATGTGACTCTTGATTTCAGGGTCATGAGTTCAAGCCCCAAGTTGGGGGTAGAGTTTACTTAAAAAAACACATGCATATAAATAAACACACTCAAACACAGACTTGAAGTAATTATAAAAATGAAAAAGTTGGGGGCACCTGGGTGGCTCAGTTAGTTAAGCATCTGCCTTCAGCTCAGGTCATGATCCCAGGGACCTGGGATGGAGCCCTGCATCAGGCTCTCTGCTCAGCAGGGAGTTTGCCTCTCCCTCTCCCTCTGCCTGACGCTCCCCCTGCTTGTACGCTCTCTCTCTCTCTCTCTTTCTCTGTCAAATAAATAAATAAAATCTTCTAAAAAAATGAAAAAGTTGTTTCTTGGTTTGTGGCATGTAGGAGGAAACCTACAGGCAATGACATGATGGTGTTATTAGATGTACTAAACTTGACATGGTTTGCTGATTCTTCAAAAAAGAGATGAAGAGATAATAGATACAGAATTGGAAATGTGATACATTGCTTCTTAAAGATTTGCTATGTAGGTCAGTTGCTTGAATCTGAGTCTCTATAAAGTGCTTTAGCAGGTGTCAAAAGGAATCTAGTATAACTGTAAGTACAGAGATGACTATAGAGATAGGTCCCATAAAACGAACAGAAAAAGTCCACTCTGGTATGAAGAGTGTCTCACATGGAAGGTCTCTATAGGTGTGATTTCCAAATCTCAGTCCATAACTGCCTAATTTCACTAGCAGGAAGGACAGGGTGAAGTAGACAGCACTTAGGGGCTCTGCTCCCAACCCCCAATAGCTCTTCCATACAAGGTGAAGGCAGAATGGCAAAGATACATTCACTCAGAAGACAGATTTTCACTTTAAATTAGCCCTGAGTTCACTTGAGGAGAAAAAGAAAAAAAGAAAATGAAAACCTCAAAGGAGAACTAGTTGGATGTTGAGAGGAAGGATAAGTTTTATATTAGGGGCAGACACCTGAACTTAATTTTTTAAAAAATTTTTAAGTAACTTCTACACCCAGCATGGGGCTCAAACGTACAACCCCAAGATCAAGAGTCACATGCTTCACCAACTGAGCCAGCCAGGCACTCCCTAAAATTAATTTTTATTTTACTTTTCCAGCAAATGGTGAAACATTTTCAGTTTCTAACACAAAATAAAAATAACCATACCTCTATTTCTGATCTACTTTTATTTTTTAATATATTTGAATCCTTTCAGAATTTTCTATGGCATCAGTTTAGTTCACATCTAGTTATTTAATTGCCTGCTTCCATGTATTGGGTTTAATTTATCTAATTTTTTTAAAGATTTCATTTATTTATTTGACAGAGAGAGACACAGCGAGAGAGGGAACACAAGCAGGGGGAGTGGGAGAGGGAGAAGCAGGCTTCCTGCGGAGCAGGGAGCCCAATGTGGGATTCGATCCCAGAACCCCGGGATCATGACCTGAGCTGAAGGCAGATGCTTAATGACTGAGCCACCCAGGCACCCCTACTTTATCTATTTTAATAACTATCCCCCCTAGAAGGCAACCATTGTTATCAGTTTCTTGTACACCCTTCCAGAAACTGTTGTTTTCATTTTGAAATCTACTGCACCACAAACTGTTCTAAAATTCCCAATATCATTCTCTTCTAATTGTTTTACTAAAACTGGACCAGGCCTGTCCACAGTAAGAGTACATGAGGAAGTGGAGGGCTGTGACCAAGTAACAGACCTGTCTGCAGGGTCACTCCTGGTCTCATATCATATGAAGGTGGGCTTTCTTCCCATTGCCTCCAGTTATCTTCCCCCATCTAGACGCCACATGTTTTCCTCCTGACTAAAGGAAATGAGAGAGAACGAGGAAAGCAGAGATTCAAGGGACCATGGTTAAGTGCTGCGCCGGTGATGGGAGCACTAGGAAGGCACGACAGGGATGGACAAGGTAGTAAAGAACACAGATGTGTAAACAATGAACACTAACCAACGTCTAACAGAGGTAGATGAAGTAAGGGCTAAATAAATGCACAAGCAGTATGCTCTGGGAATGTGGAGGGAAAAGAAGACTAGGGGGAAGGACTTCATAAATTAGCCCAGGGCTGGTTGAGCATGTCTGACAAGCTTCTTCTCAAACTGCGCACGTTTTCCCTGACTCATGAAAACTCGGGGCTGGGAGAACGCCAGACCAGTATGCTGCAGCTCAGTCAGCAGGAAGTCTTTCCGAACCAATATGGAGAGGAACAACTAAGTTTAGAACTTTGCACACATGCAAAAATGTAAGGAACAATAATCAAAGTCCCACTGAAGCTTACAACTGGTTTTCAGTTGTGAATCAGAGAAAAACACATGAGCATTTTCAAAAGCTTTACTAACCAGGGGTGCCAAGAATTGCTCACCTCCAGGGGTTGCCATTTACAGTGTTGTCTATGTTTTAGGTAACCCTGGAATTATGCAGTGCACAATCAACATAATTATGCATGGCAACCCTGCTAGGGCAAACATCAGTTTTTTGACTACCACTTTCTAAGTTTCCCCATCACTAAATTTTTATGAGTTACAGGGTATTCCTTTTGGCTAACATTTCCTATGACAAGAAAAAACAAACATTTAAAATGTTATGAACATACTTTCTTAAAAACCCAAGGTTGTTGAGTATAAACTGCAGTGTAGCTATGCTACAGAATATGGCTAAATTATATACCTAAAGTATGACATACTGTACATTTTTTCCAACCTATAAAGATTTTCCATGATGGGGTATGGGCTGCTCAGTTTCAAATTAAACACCATTTCTTTAGAATATTATTTAGAGTGGAATAGTATTATTGTTGCAGGGCATCTGGCACATTTTTACTCTGAGGCTTTCAGAATTTAATGAGTAAAAGTTGAAAGTTTCTCCTTATTTTAGAAGAATTTTTCTGATTTTTCCCCAGTATCTCTCTTTTCACGGCCATTTCTAATTCAGCAATGTACAGACAACCACCAATTTGGAAAACAACATGACAGTGGGTCATATAAAAGATGAGATGTGAAACTGATTTTTGTGAGTGTTTAAAGTTATGCCACTATTGTTCCTAACTCCTGATTCTAATATTCCTGATTAGGAAGTATCTAGGTGAAATCAAGAAATATTTATCATCAGTAGATATGGCTGTGTTTTGTTCTTTTTGTGCTTTGCATTAATTGTTGAGGATGCAGGAACCAATTTTTTAAGTTTTTTTTTTTTTTTAAGTTCGTGGGTATTGAGCTAATTCCTGGTGGTTTTTAGAATTTAGCCACATGTTCCCTTTTTGTGGAAATATTTACGCTGGGGATTTCCACTAAGGGAATCAGAGTTAATTGAGCTCTTTTCTGGGGGATAAAGCAGCTGAGGCCATATTTCTATTAGCGTCTTTTTTTTTCTTGCCCTACTCTAAGAGAGTGTTTCCATACACATAAGACTTAATCTAACAGGTTCTCGTGGAATATTACATATATAAAATAAGATCATGTATTTGAAAATGTTTGGCACCATATCTGGTACATGTTAATCACTCATTACAAATTGGTTGTATCTAGTTGAACATTACCTGATATTGGTGAATATGTGGTTGCTATAAATGAAGTGTGCCCTGAGCTGGCCAAGGGATTTTTAAAAAAATCTAACTTATCTTGGGGTATGAAAAGTATAAAGTATCTCTCAAAGATAAGCCAGGTTACATATTTGATAACAAAGCCTTTCATTTCAAATTTCAGCTACAAACATCTGGTGTTCCTGTAAATGTAACAGTGGAAGATGAACTACATATGCTTGAAAATGCTTGACTTAAAATGAAGAAGGAAAAGAGGAACACAGAACCTAGAGACACTCTAAATTGAAATGCCTACAAACAGACATCCTCTCAAATCCCACCCAAGAAGCAATGAATAAGCTTGAAAAATTATTCATCTGGTTTTTCATGGTATAGTGCAAAGACTCAGAACTTGGGTGCTGGGTTCCATCACTGACTTGCAAGTTTCCATCACAGTAAAAAAAAAAAAAAAAAAAGGGAGGGGGATAATATTTGCCATGTACCAAACAGTGATGCTTTGAGGATTAATGACATAATGTCTGTAAAGAGGTTGGAGCTCCTTGGAAAAAAGACACTACATAAATATAAAGTAGTATTAATATTTAGGCTTAGTCCACAATGTAAGACCTGCTTTCTTTGGCTCATGAGGTCATCAGCAGTTTTGTAAGGTGTACTCAAACACCCACAGAGGAGCCTTGTTAGCTTCCTCGTAAGTGGACTGTAAAGCTAATCTGACCCACCTGGTCAGAGCAGTCACGGAGGCTGGGTTCCCTTTTCATGGCCTCTGAGAAGCTACAGATGGAGAGTGCTTGGCTCTCTAAAGGAATGAAACATGGCCATGAGAGCACTTCAACAGCATTTAGGGCTTCTCAGGAATGCAGTGGGAGTTTGGGAATGTTTTGACTTAGAATTAAACAAAAGCGCAGTCATATCATATCTTGATTTAGAAGAAAGGCTAAATTCGCCTTTCTCAGACAACGAAAATTTGGAATAAGAGTAGGAATGAGAAAGCTACTTCTTGGAATGGTTAGTTTATATCTTTAAAGGATTTGGAGGCAAACTTGGGTTTTTTTGTCCTGGGAACATTTTAGTCTCCAGGGGTTGTAGTCTCTTTGATGGCTATATCCTGACTCCTCATCACGGCTTCATCTCTGTGAAACGGTTATCAAGGGCAATCTTGCAGAAGTTTCAGTTCTAAAGTTTCAAAGGACAATCAATTCAATGTAGACATTGCCTTGCAAAGTCTTGTGGTATAACTGAATGACATCAATGTAATTGTGATGAAACATTTGCATTTCTCAGTTTTAAAAGATAAAATTAATTTTGATTCAAGGGCCTTAGGCATCAGAAACCACCATCTTCAAAATGTGGGGTTCATGAACTTATAATCATTAGTGCTTAATAGTGATTTTGAGGCTGTGTCCATAACACCAAAACATTTGAAAAAAGATGAAAAAATGTGAAGGAATTTTAAAAAAAATCTAGATGTTTTGTTTTACATTGATCTAGATTGGATGTTTTTAAGAAATGAATTTGGCTTCTTGTCCACTGATTGCTATGGTATTTCAAACTGATTAATATTGATAATATATGCTTTGTTAGGGGAAAGGGAACAAAAATGTTATAGCCTTCTCAACCTGTAGTCAAATCTACGCTAACTAGAAAGCATTTTCTAAATAAAATATTGACCTTAGTTCTTCTTCCCATCCCTTAATGAAGCGTTCAGTCTTAGCACCAGTGTTAGGTGTAGCAGAGCAAGATAGGCACCCTAACCAGGGTGAGGAGGGCATTGCATCTACATGGGAAAAAGGCCCAGGGCAAGAGGGTCAGAGCCCTATGGGGTAAGATGGGTATCTATATGTGTGCAGGGGAAGGTGATGAGGATGGGAGTTTGGTTACGTTTCAGAGGACTGATAAAGTCAGTATGTTAAGCATAATGGGAGCCAGGTTTCTCACTAATGGAGAAAGAAATTACAAATATGGAAGTGAAAAAACTAGAATGATTTCTATAGCTTTGGACTGGAATTCGCAGTATAGCTGTGAACTCATGGATTTCCATAAAGAGACACAAATATAGATGTATATGTGTGTATGTGGATGTGTCACGTGTTCATACACATATTTTCCAGCTCATCCACTGAGAGAGACCATGTCTTGGCTACTAAATGAAACCAATAAAAAAACAAGTGTCCTGGGAGAAATGGCTGATTCCAGGACTGGTACAGGGAAAGTACAAGATGAGCCTGAAACAAGATGATGTACCAGCATGTAAGGAAGTACTCAAAGAATTGAGGGGGCATGTCAAAGAACACAGAAGCCAGCTTGAAGGGGTTCCCACTGGCAAAATATGAGACAATGAGAGCATCAAAACAAATAAAAATAATGATAGTTATGGATAAAATAGGCACCCATGAGTCTATACTGATATAAATAAATAATGAATGAGAAGTTTGATGAAAAACAGGATAATTTACACAGTTTCAAAGAACTTCCCTACAAACTACTTAAAATTACAAAGGGAGGAGAGTAACTACAGTAGAGAAGCCTGGTAGAAACTGCTTTAATCAAGTGACCAAAATAAACATCCATCAGTAATGGACAGATAAAATCATGAGCCATTTGACAGGAAGCAATAAATATGTAACACCACTTCTGTGGTATTCTTGAAAAAGATGCATACCCTGAATCTAAGCATGAGGAAACATCAGACAAACCCAAACTGAAGGACTGGCCCAGGCTATAAAAACATGTCAAGTTGCACAATGTATAGACTTGTTGAATTATTATGTTGTACACCTGAAATTAATATAACATTGTGTGCCAACTATACTTTAATAAAAACAAATACACATACGCAAAAACATGTCAAGGTCATGAAAATCAAGGAAAGACTGAGGAACAGCTCAAAGCTAAAGGAAGCTAAAGAAATTTAATAACTAAATATAACATGTGATGTAACCTGGATCCTTTTGCTATCGTTGACATTATTAGGACAATTGACAAAACTTGAATAGACTTTGAGGGTTGGATAATAGTAATGTACCAGAATTAATTTCCTGATTTTCATGGTTGTATTGTGATTATGTAGGAGACTATCCATGTTTCTAGGAATTGCATACTACAGTATTTCAGAAGTGATAAAGCAACTGGTTAGGAAATCATTTGTGTTGTACTTAACAGTTTTTCTGTGAGTTACAGGTTGTTTCAACATAAAATAAATTATACGAAAGACTATTTTAGAGAAAAGACTGTATATTTTCTTGTTTTTCCTGTTGATATATGTTTTCCATATAAAAATATAATTATTTATATAAATTATATAGAGACAAATATTGTGGAAACTGAAGACATTTATTCTGTTCAACTTATCTAGTAATTATTTTTAAATGTGTCCATATGTAAGTGAGGTGTCAGTAAGCTTGGCTTGTTCTCAAAACAGAAAGAAATCTAGAGAAGCTGGAGACAAAGGAGTGAGGGGAAACTGGCAGGAGCTGAAGCTGGTGCCTTAGGCTAGAGCAGATCAGGAATCACCTTGAAGACTATGGAAAGTGAAGTGACATAAACAGATTCATATCTTTAAAAGAAGATTCTGGAGGCTTTTTGTCAAACTATGCAAGGGCAAAAATGAAAACAGGGAGACACTGCATGGGTACTATTTACTTGAGCTAGAATGGTAGCAATGAGTGAGAAGTGGTCAGATTTGAAATATATTTTGAAAGGAGAGCTCACTGGACTTGCTGATGGACTAGATGTGATTATAAGGGAGAAGAGCCAAGGATGGCTGCTAGGATCTTAGAGCAACTGGGTAATGATGGTTTCATTTACTGAGATGGGAAAGACCGAGGACGTGACTAGTAACAGGAAAATAATATGAATTGAGGAATAGTGGGGAAGAATGACTGGTTAAAGCATGTTAAAGAGAACAGATAACAGGGAAGTGGACAGAGCAAACATGGACAGTTCTCTTGTGAGATGGGTATGATTTGTGTCAATGGAAAGAAGAAAGGCATTCCAGGCAAGAGAAAAGTATATTTGTTAAGATATGGAGGCAGAAATGAACTTGGCTTGTTCCTGACAGTGAGAAAACTGACCTAACTCAAGGAAGGGGAACATATTGGGTAATAGTGAAAAATAGGACAGGTAACATGGAGCCAGATCATGAGTAACCTGAAAGCCAGGTTGCTGGCTTAAACTTGATGTAGTAGGAATAGAAGTCATGAGATATTTTAATGATGAAGGTTATAAAGAAGATCAGATTGGTAGTGGTATGAGGGATAGTGCAGGAGGCTGTGGGAGAGCCTGGAGGCTGTGGCAGCAATTCAAACGCCAGAGAAAGAAGGCCTGGACTCGAGTTTTGGCAGTAAAATCAGACTGAAAGGGAAAGCTTGGGGAACTTTCGATACCTGACTAAATAAGGAGAATGATTTCAAGATTCTGAACTTAAGACATTGAGAGAATAAAGTTGATGCTGGAAGGCAGGGAAACTGGGTAGGAAAACTCATTCTGGGTGTGAAAAGGGGAAGGCAGTGGTGAATAAAAAGATGAGCACATCGTACTTGACAAATTGGGACATCAAAGCGGAAATTCCCATTAGAAAGTGATAGATATAGAACTGGAGCTCTGAGGCAAGAGTCCTCAAGATAAGCCATTTGGGAGTGGATGTGATGCAGGAAGCCCATAGATGGGATGATCTGTGGGCTTTCCTCCAAAGGAAAGTATGTAGAGCTTGAAGTGTATATGGTCAAAGACAGTGGAGATGTTGGATTTTGCCTGCAATTGGAGGTGGGGGGAGGAACAAAAGTGACAGAGAAGTGGGTGACAGGTCAGATAGATGGAAAAAGAATGAGAACAGAATAGTATCATAGAAATAAGAAGGAACAGGGGTGGCTGGGTGGCTCAGTCATTAAGCATCTGCCTTCGGCTCAGGTCATGATCCCAGGGTCCTGGGATCGAGCCCTACGTCAGGCTCCCTGCTCTGCAGGAAGCCTGCTTCTCTCTCTCCCACTCCCCCTGCTTGTGTTCCCTCTTTCACCGTGTCTCTCTCCCTCAAATAAATAAATAAAAATCTTAAAAAAAAAAAAAAAAGAAATAAGAAGGAACATTTAAAAAATAGTATATAGTTAACATCATAAAATAGGTCAAGAAAAATGAAAAAAGTAGTAAAGATTGTGAGATCTATTCATTAAAAAGTCATTGTTTATTCTGAAGAGAATAGCTAGGAAAGTGAAGATGAGTGAAGGGACCAGCTTTCTGAGCCAAAGAACAAGTGAGGAAAGTGCAGTAAATGGAAAGCATCTTGTGAGGTACGCCTGGCTGGCTCAGTTGGTTAAGCATCCAACTCTTGATTTCAGCTGAGGTCATGATCTCAGGGTTGTGAGATTGGGCTCCATGCTCAGCATAGAATCTGCTTGAGACTCTCTCTCTTCGTCTCCCTCTGCCCCTCCCCTGTGCTCACTCACTCTCTCTAAATAAGTAAAATCTTAAAAAAAGAAAGAAAGAAAGCTTCTTGTGAGAAATTTGGCAAGGAAAGGAAGGAAACAGCATATTAACTAGGGGGGTAATCAGGATCATGTAAAGGCTTTTTTTATGTAATGTCTAGAACAACTTCACTTAAATTTTCTTCCTGTCCTGACTCAGAACTTCAAAGTCTTCCTTTTGAACAAATTCAGGGATTATGACACAAAGCATCCAAAACCAAGTGGAGGAATTTGATCTCTCTGTGCATTCTTATAAATTAATAGGAAATATCTTTCTGGACTTTCAGACTATCTTCTACCAATACTTTATCCCTATATTGAGACTACAGTGTTCTGACAAGCTCTGAAAAGATACAGTAAGAGTGAGAAGTTTTAAAACATGAAAATATTTTCAGATATCATTATTATATCCAGTGGCCTTCTACCCAGCTGAGGTAGTGCTCGCTTCGGCAGCACATATACTACCTAGCTGAGGTATTTATTTCCAAGTGGAAGACTAGGAGTTTATGTTCTCTTCCTGAGACAGTTTAGACTTAAATTCTTTAAATATAATTTTTTAGTATTTTTATAGTATTATAAAGTGTTTTTCATGTTTAAATTGTTAAGCAATGCTTTACCAATTCTTAGAATTCCTATATAAAGCAAGTAATATTATATTTATTCTTCAGACAAAAATACTTAAAGAAAAAATGCATTGCATGTCCTTTAAATTAATTCTTGACATCTATTTTTTAGAAACATATTTACTGACTTCTGGGTAGAGATGGTAGATTGACATACACATTTATTTAGTTTCCTAAACTCCAAATGAGCGGAAACCCCAAATGACAGGAAGAACAAGAGGGAAGAAAAAAAGCATTGAAATTTTGGAAGCTGGAAAGCAGATACATGAGAGGTAGCTAAGAGCTGGTAACTTAAACCAGCAGTGGAGCAAACCAAGGACCACCCAAATGAACATTAGTCTAAGGAATTTCCAGCATCATATACTTTTGGAAGTAGGGATTAAGAGGATGGGTAGAGGAGCTAAAATAAGATCAACTTAAAGACATTTATGAAGCAGCTGAAGCCTTCAGATCCCTTCTTCAACTTTGTAGAACCAAACAGTTGCTCCTTGCCCACCAGGGTACAAAATCATAAGTTTATTCTCTGGAGATGGTGATAGTCTTTGGATAGTGGGATACAAAGCACCGTTGAGGAAAGGTTATGAGGAATTAAGTAAAAGTATGCATACTGAATGCAGAGACCCTCAGGCCTCCATCTCTATTTGGCTCCCAAAATACTGGTGGCCAAACAAAGATCCTGAGGAAACTGACCAAGAGGAAAAATTTTTATTCTTATTTTTTAAATGATTTTATTTGTTTATTTATTTATTTGAGAGAGAGAGTGCATGAGCAAGAGAGAGCATTAGCAACAGAGAGCATAAGTGAGGGAGAGCATGAGCAAGAGGAGCAGAGGGAGAGGAAGAAGCAGACACAGGGCTCCATCCCAGGACCCTGGGACCATGACCCCACCCAAAGGCACTTAACTGACTAAGACAACCAAGTGCCCAAAGAGGAAAAAATTTTAAATACAGATATTGAGAATTCCCCTGAAGGCCTGACCAGATCATTCTACAGTGAAGGCCACAATCACAATCATCTCTAATAAGCTCAGGGCTTTCTAGTCCCTCCACTCTTAAATTTGAGCAGACAACCAAGGAACTAGGACTACCAGCCATCTTCAGACTTCTGAGGAAAGAGAGATAGAGGAGATGGACTGGAGTAGAGGAGGAAATGGCAAACAAACAGAGGAAACAAACGGACATACAGAGAGAAGAAATCTATTTAGAGATAATCAGTATCCTCTGAGACAAGACACAATTCTTTGAGCACAAACAAGAATAGGATAGTATAAAAAGGAATATTCAGAAAATGACAACAAAAGGCTCTTGGAAACAAACAGTAATATAAATGAAAATTCAATAGAAGAGTAGGATTATATTGAGGAGTTATCCATAAGAGTAAAACAAAAGCAAAAAAATACAAAAAATTAGAGAGAAAACACTTTTTTAAATAGAGTAGTTGTATAGGAGGTCCACTACCTAAATATTAAGAGATCCATAAAGAACAGAGAAATTTGAGGAGACATAATTTTCTTTTTTTTTTTTTTTTAAGATTTTATTTATTTATTTGACAGAGGAGACACAGTGAAAGAGGGAACACAAGCAGAGGGAGTGGGAGAGGGAGAAGCAGGCTTCCTGCAGAGCAGGGAGCCCGATGCGGGACTCGATCCCAGGACCCTGGGATCATGACCTGAGCCGAAGGCAGACGCTTAACGACTGAGCCACTCAGGCGCCCCGAGGAGACATAATTTTCATCAAGGAAATAATTCAAGAAAATTTCCCCAAACTGAAGGTGTACCCAAGTTACCAGATCCAAATGGGCCACTGAGTGATAAGAACAAATAATGAATGAAAATAGACCTACATCAGGGTACATTATAAAATACCAGAAACCTGAGGAAAAATCTTCCAGATAGGAGAAAACAGATGCTATACAAAAAGTCAGAATCAGAATGGCTTGGAAATTCTTAACAGCAACACCAGAACTAGAAGACAAAGGAACAATGCCTCAAAATTCTTATTAAAAATAAATGTCTTCCTAGATTTTTATTGCCAGCCAAGCCCTCAATCAAATATAAGGGTAGAATAATGATATTTTTAGGGCATGTATGATCTCAAAAACTTACTTCCCATCACCCTCTCTGAGAAAGTTACCAGAGGATACACTCCACAAAAATGAGGGAGCACACCAAGAAAGAAACAGGAGTCCTGGGACACCTGGCTGCCTCAGTAGGTACAGCATGCAACTCTTGATCTCAGGGTAGTGAGTTTAAGACCCACATTGGGCATACAGATTACTTAAAAACAAACAAACAGATCTAACACAGGAAAGGCAAAGAATTCTCCAGAAATTGGTGAAGGGAGATTCCAGGATGAGAGCAAGTTACCAGCCAGAGAACAATCATCCAAATTTGGTCAAAGATGAAGAACTCCAGAAGAAATTTCTCAGTGAGGATAAAATTATTTCTTCTGAATATCTGAGCGGAGATTTAGACCAGCACTGCACATTAGCTCTTTCTGTGGTGATGGAAATATTCTATATCTGTACTAATATACTAATCAGAGAACTTGAAATGTGGCTAGTGTTTTTGAGGAAACAAATTTATTGTTTTATTTAATTTAAATTAATGTAAATTTTATTTTTTTATTTTTATTTTTTTTTTAAGATTTTATTTATTTATTTGACAGAGAGAGACACAGCAAGAGAGGGAACACAAGCAGGGAGAGTGGGAGAGGGAGCAGCAGGCTCCCCGCAGAGCAGGGAGCCTGATGTGGGACTTGATCCCAGGACCCTGGGATCATGACCTGAGCCGAAGGCAGTCGCTTAACCGAATGAGCCACCCAGGCGCCCTAAATTAATGTAAATTTTAATAGCCACATGTGGTTAGTGACTACCATATTGGACAGTGCAGTTTAGATAATCAGCAGAAAGTTTGGAGTTCAATTAGAAATAAGTATAGAGAAAACTAAGTAAATGAAAAATAATTATTAACTGCAAGGAAAACAAAAACTTATGCAAGAAAGGAAAAGCAACAATGGCTTACTACATAACTCAGCTCTGTATAGAATTACATAGTTATAATAACATAAACACAAATTACTGACATTACCCAAATTATATACCTCCCAAAGGTGTCTTGTTTTATTTTACCTTCATTTACCAAAAAAGTACGGATATTTTCTCCCGATCAATAATTTTATTTCTCTAATATGTTCTTAATGGCTACATAGTGCTTCATTTTATTGGTTTACGAAAATTTATTGACTCCTTCATGAAGGGACATTTAGGTTATTTCCAACTTGGGACAATTACCAATAGAACTTTAATGATTAACACTGTGATCACTGCTTTTTGAAATTCAACTGTAATGAAGCAAAATTTACATACTATTATACACATTATTGCATCTATATCAAGTGTACATTTTTATGAGCTTTGATAAATGTATATATCTTTGCAACCACCACCACGATCAAGATGGAGAATGTTTCATTATCTTAAAGTTTCCTTATGCCTCTTTTTTTTTAAAGATTTTATTTATTTATTTGAGAGAGAGAGAGAGAGCGCACAGGAGAGGGGGAAGGGTCAGAGGGAGAAGCAGACTCCCCGCTGAGCAGGGAGCCCAATGTGGGACTTGATCCCGGGACTCCAGGATCATGACCTGAGCCAAAGGCAGTCGCTTAACCAACTGAGCCACCCAGGCGCCCTATATTTTTTTTTTTTAAGATTTTATTTATTTGACGCAGAGAGACACAGCAAGAGAGGGAACACAAGCAGGGGGTAGGGAGAAGCAGGCTTCCTGCGGAGCAGGGAGACCAATGCCAGGCTCGATCCCAGGACCCCGGGATCATGACCTGAGCCGAAGGCAGACGCTTAACGACTGAGCCAACCAGGCGCCCTCCTTATGCCTCTTTGCATTAAATCCCCACCCAACTGACCCCTAGGCAAACACCAATTTGTTTCCTATCATTTTAGATTAGTTTTGCTTCTAAAATTTCATGTAAATGAAATTATACAGTATATACTCTTACCTGACTTTTCTGATTTTTAAAAATTCATTCACAGTTTTACAAGTACCCATTGTTTGTTCCTTTTTGTTGCTAATAATAATTCATTGTACAGGGGCGCCTGGGTGGCTCAGTCGTTAAGCGCCTGCCTTCGGCTCAGGTCATGATCCCAGGGTCCTGGGATCGAGCCCCGCATCGGGCTCCCTGCTCGGTGGGAAGCCTGCTTCTCCCTCTCCCACTCCCTCTACTTGTGTTCCCTCTCTTGCTGTGTCTCTCTCTGTCAAATAAAAAAAAAAAAGATCTCATTGTACAAAGGTACCACAATTTGCTGATCCCTTGATCTGAAGATGAGCATTTGGGTTGTTTCCAGTTTGGAGCAATCATGAATAAAGCTGCTATGAACATTTGTGTATAAGTCTTTTTGTGATTACATGTTTTCATTTCTCTTGAGTAAATAGCTAGGAATGAAACTGCTGCTCCATATAGTTAAGTATTGGCTTAACTTTATAGGAAAGTGACAAAATATTCTCCAAAGTGTTTGTACCATTTTACATCCAACAGCAATATATGAAAATTCCAAAAGCTTTACATCCTTGACAACACTTAGTATTGTCAATTTTTAATCATTTTAATGAATGTGTGCTAGTATCTCATTCTGGTTTTAATTTGCATCTTTTCATGCATTTATTTGGCCATTGGTACATACTTCTTGTAAGGTGTCTGTTCAAAATCTTGGGACATTTTTTTAAATAGGGTTGTCTTCTTATTACTGAGTTGAAAATAATCTGTATGTATAAAAGTTATATATTCTGAATACAAGTTCTTTGTAAGAGGTATGTATTCAGACTATTTTCTCTCAGTATTGGCTTGCATTATTATTTGTTAACCATGTCTTTGGAAGAAAAGTTTTTAATTTTGATAAAGTCCAATTTATCAACATTTTTTTTTCTTTTATGATTAGTGATTTTAGGGAACTAAGAAATTTTTTGCTGAAAATTTTTTTCCTTCTCTAATTTTTATAGTTATAGCTCTTACATTTAGGTCTATTTTGAATTACTCTTGTGTGTGGTAAGAGGTAAGGATTAAGGTTCATTTTTCCTACATGGATATCTAGTGTTCTAGTGTCATTTGTTAAAAGACTATCTTTTACCTTAGTGCTTTCATAAACATATCAACTGATAAAATATATGTGGGTATACTTCTGAACTCTGCATTCTGGTCCATATGTTTATCTTCACCACAATGTCACCCTAACTTGTTTAATGTACTTTTACAGTCTTGGTATCTGATAGAGTAAGTTCTCCAACTTTGTTCTTTTTCATAAGTTTTATAGAGTTTCTCGGTCCTTTGCATTTCCATTTAAATTTTAGAAGTAGCTTGTCAATTTCTACAAAAGTGGCCTGTGGAATTTTGACTGGGATTTCATTGACTATATAGATCAATTTGGGGAAAAGTGACCTCTTAATCAAGTCTTCCAGTCCACCAACATGATAAATTTCTGCATTTATTTAGCCCTTCTTTAATTTATCTCAGCAATGTTTTATAGCTTTTATTATACAGGTCTTGGCATTTGTCTTGTTAATTTAGCTCTAAGTATTGTGAATTTTTATGCTACTGTAAATGGTATTTTAAAATTTCACTTTCCAATTTATCATTGATAGTATAGAGAAATAAAATAGATTTTTATGTATTGACCCTATATCCTGTGACCTTGCTAAATTCATGTTTTTAATCCTGGTAGTGTGTTTCTTGTCTATTTCTTAGGATTTTCTATGTATGCAATCATGTCATTTTCAAAGAAATTCAGTTTTATATCTTCCTTTCCAATCTCTATGCCTTTTATATCTTATTCTTACCTTAATTCACTGACTAGGACCTCTACTATAATGTACAACAGAAGTAGTAAGAGTTGATATCCTGTTTTATGGTCTATCTTAGGTGCAAAGTGTTTAATCTTTCACTATTAAGTATGATGTTACATTTAGGTTCTTCGTAAATGTCTTTTATAAGGTTGAGGAAGTTCCCTTCTATTCCTTATTTTCTAGAAGTTTCTTTTTTTTTTTTTTAAGATTTTATTTATTTATTTGATAGACAGCGAGAGAGGGAACACAAGCAGGGGGAGTGGGAGAGGGAGAAGCAGGCTTCCCGCGGAGCAGGGAGCCTGATGTGGGACTTGATCCCAGGACCCTGGGATCATGACCTGAGCCGAAGGCAGATGCTTAACGACTGAGCCACCCAGGAGCCCCTAGAAGTTTCTTTTTTTAAAAATTAGAAATGACTACTCAATTTTGTTAAATACTTTTTCTGCATCTATAGAGGTTATCACATAGTTTTTCTCCTCTATTATGTTAATATGGTGAATTACATTGATTCTTAAATCTTAAACCAACCTTGTATTCCCGGGATAAACCCCATTTAGTTATGATACATTATCTTTTCCACATATTGCTTGATTTGACTTGCTAATATTTTGCTAAGGACATTTGCATCAACAGTCATGAGGGATAATAGTTAGTCCACAGTTTTCTATTCTTATAATGTATTTGTCTGGTTTTAGTATTAGGATAATGCTGGACTCATAAGAGGAGTTTGAAGACTTCTCCTTTATGCTCTTATTGAGTTTAAGATTAGCATTATTTCTTCCTTAATTGTTTAACAGAATTCACCAATGAAACCCGCTAGCCTAGAGTTTCCTTTTATGAACGGTTTTAGTAATGACTTCAATTTCTTTAAGCAATACAAGTTTATTAAGTTTATCTATTTCTCCATGCGTCAGCTTGGTAATCTGTCTTTCAACAAATGTGTTTATTTTATCTAAGTTGAAAAATTTATCAAAATACAGTTTTCATAATATTTCTTTATTATGTTTTTAATGTCTGTGGGATTGGTAACAATATCTAGCCCTCATGCCTGATACTGGTAATTTGTGTCTTCTCTCTTTATTTCTTAGTCAGTCTAGTTAGAGGTTTATCAAATGTATTGATATTTTCAATATTTTCCAAATTTTAGAATATTTTCTAGATTTTGTGTTATTGATTTTTAATATAACTCCACTGTGGTCAGAGAAATACTTTATTACTATAATCCTTTCAAATTTGCTGAAACATGTTTTATGACCCAGACTATGGTCTAATTTGGTTCTATAAAAACTTGAAAAGAATATGTATTCTGTAGTTTTGTATGTATTCTGTAGCTCTGGTCATGATCCCAGGGTCCTGGGATTAAGCCCCACATCAGGCTCCCTGCTCAGTGGGGAGCCTGCTTCTCCCTCTCCCTCTGCCTGCTGCTCCCCCTGCTTGTGCTCTCTCTCTCTCAAATAAATAGGTAAAATCTTTTTTTTAAAAGATTTTATTTATTAATTTGAGAGAGAGAATGAGACAGAGAGAGCACGAGATGGGGGAGGGTCAGAGGGAGAAGCAGACCCCCTGCTGAGCTGGGAGCCCGATGCGGGACTTGATCCCGGGACTCCAGGATCATGACCTGAGCCGAAGGCAGTCGCTTAACCAACTGAGCCACCCAGGCGCCCCTAAATAGGTAAAATCTTAAAAAAAAAACCCACAAAAACAGTAGTCTTTGTATGGTATATCCTTTTCCATCACTTTTAAGTTATCTGGTTCTTTATATACAAAGTGTGTTTCTTATAAATAGCATATGTCTATTCATTTGACAGGCCTCTGCCTTTTAATTGAAGTGCTCAGATATCTTACTTTTAATTAAACTATCTATGTGACTGGGTTTAAGTCTACCACTTTTCTATTTGTTTCTGTTTGTCTCATCTCTTCTTAATTCCTTTTCTCTTGCCATTTTGTTGGATTCAGCATTTAAAAGAATATTTCATTTAAAAAAGTTTTCATTTTATCTCATCCACTGACTTATTAATTATACTACTTATTAATTTCTTTAAGAGTTTATAAAATGCATATCTGATTTACAGAATTAACCTTCAAATAACATTATGCCACATCAAGCAAAAAACTTACAATGTACTCCCATTTCAGCCTCTTGTCCTCTTATTGTCATATATTTTTCTTCTACATATTATAAATCCAATAATATATTGTTTTTATTTTTGCTTTAAGCTGTCTTTAAAGAAATTCAAAACAAAGATACAAGCTCTTAATTTAACCACATATTAACATAGGTCCAAGTATCCATCTCATATAATTTTCCTCCAATTTGAAGTTCTTTTTTTTTTTTTAAGATTTATTTATTGAGACACCTGGGTGGCTCAGGTGGTTAAGCGTCTGCCTTCGGCTCAGGTCATGATCCCATGGTCCTGGGATTGAGCCCTGTGTCAGGCACTCTGCTCAGCGGGGAGTCTGCTTCTCCCTCTCCCTCTAACCCTCCCCTCTGCCTGTGCTTTTGCTTGCTCTCTCTCTCTCAAATGAATTTTTTTAAAAATTAAAGATTTATTTATTTATTTGAGAGAAGGGTAGGGAGAGGCAGAGGAAGAAGGAGAGAGAATCTCTAAGCAGATTCTGTGCTCAGCATGGAGCCCAATGAGGGGCTTGATCTCAAGATCCAGAGATCACAACCTGAGCCAAAAGCAAGAGTCAGATGCTTAACTGACTGCAGCACCCAGGTGCCCCTTGAAGTTCTTTCATATTTCTTATATTACTGGTCTATTGACAACAAATTCTGTCCTTTTTTTTTTTGCCTAAAAATGTCTTTTTTTTCACTTTGATTTTTAAAGGATATTTTTGTTGGGTATAGATTCAAGGTGGAAAGTTTTTGCCTTTCATGAAGTTAAAAGATGTTATTCCATTGTCTTATGGCTTGTATTCTTTCTGCTAAAAATGTGTTTATAATTTTCATCAAATTTGTAAAATTTAGGGTCACTATATTTTCAAACCTCCACTTAACTTTTGGGGATTCCAATGACACATATAGATTAGACTGATTAATATTGTTCCACAAGTCACTGAGGCACTATTTTGTTTGGGGTTTTTTTCCCTCTATGCTTCAGTTTTGTTTTGTTTTGTTTTTTTAAAGATTTTATTTATTTGACAGAGTGAGACACAGCAAGAGAGGGAAAACAAGCAGGGGGAACAGGAGAGGGAGAAGCAGGCTTCCCAGGGAGCAGAGAGCCCGACGCAGGGCTCGATCCCAGGACTCTGGGATCATGCCCTGAGCTGAAGGCAGACGCTTAATGACTGAGCCACCCAGGTGTCCTTATGCTTCAGTTTAGATATTTTCTATTGCCTCTATCTTCAAGTTCACTGATCTATTCTTTTGTAGATTCTAATCTGCTGTTAAACCCACTAATGATATTTTTAAATTTCAGATATAGTATTCTTAAACTCTACAGTCTATTTCCCCCACTTTTATTATTTATTTTTTAGATTTTATTTATTTAATTGACAGAGAGAGAGAGAGCACAAGCAGGGGGAGCAGCAGGCAGAGGGAAAGGGAGAAGCAGGCTTCCCGCTGAGCAGGGAGCCCAACATGGGGCTAGATTCTAGGACCCTGGGATCATGACTTGAGCTGAAGGCAGATGCTTAACCAAGCCACCAGGTGCCCCTGTCCCCACTTTTAAAACACTTTTTCATTTTTCTCATTATATTCATGTTTTTCTTTAAATCACTGAGCATATTTTTCATAGCTTTTCCTGATTTGGTTTATTGAGGTATAGCTTACATACAGTAAAAACTATCCCTTTTAGTATATAGTTCTCTGAATTTTAACAAACGTAAGCACAGTAAAATTATAAAATAGCCCCATTACCCCCAAACTCCACTATGCCCCTTTGTAGCCAAACTTCACACCCAGCTCTGGAACTTACTAATCTATTTTCTTTGGCCAGAGCAAACAATTATATATATTATATATAATTATACATATATTTTAAAATTAATTTTTTTGCCTTTGTAAGAATGTTTTAAGAGAGATCAACTTCTACCACATCAGTATGAGGAGCTCCACAGACCTGCTTCTGAGAAAAACTGATAAAACTAAAAAGAAATTAAAGCCTCTGGGGGTACCTGGGTAGCTCAGTCAGTTGAGCATCCAACTCTTGGTTTCAGCTCAGGTCACGATCTCAGGGTCCTGGGGTTGAGCCCTGCATTGGGTTCCATGCTCAGCATGGAGTCTGCCTGAGA
Organism: Mirounga leonina; assembly: GCF_011800145.1. Lineage (NCBI taxonomy): Eukaryota > Metazoa > Chordata > Mammalia > Carnivora > Phocidae > Mirounga > Mirounga leonina. The sequence goes on along the minus strand of NW_023270436.1, from coordinate 22,776,442 downwards.
TTCTCTCTCCCTCTCCCTCTGCCCCTCCCACCTGTGCTCGCTCTCTCTCTTTCTCTCGAAAATAAATAAATAAATAAATAAATATTTAAAAAAAATTAAAGTCTCAGAATGGTCCCAAAGACGTACAGCAAATGAAGAAACCTCTATTCAAGAAAATTTACTGGGCGCCTGGGTGGCTCAGTTGGTTGAGCGACTGCCTTCGGCTCAGGTCATGATCCTGGAGTCCCAGGATCGAGTCCCGCATCGGGCTCCCTGCTCAGCGGGGGGTCTGCTTCTCCCTCTGACCCTCTTCCCGCTCGTGCTCTCTGTCTCTCATTCTCGCTCTCTCAAATAAATAAATAAAATCTTAAAAAAAAAAAAAAAGAAAATTTACTAAAATTTGGTAAGAACAACAAGTCTGTGGTATTTGAACCAAAACCACTCCCTCCACCCTCCCAGTTCAGTGACACTCCACTCCACTCCACTCCAGATTGGTATAGCCAAGTCCACATGGTTCCCTCTCCCTTATATCTTCAATGAGAGGGTCTAAACATCCACATTTCTCATCCTGGCCCTACCTATAAATTGCTGAGACTAAATTCTATGTCAGTATGACCAAAAGTTGAGAGCTCCTTTCTTCTACTCAGCCCCCACTGGGGGGTCAGAGGTTCTAATTTGGGTACAGTACTGCTGAGATTGCCAAGGACCCAATCACTTTTGCCCTGGCTCATAAGACAGTGGTCCCACACTGGGAGAGACAAATTGAGAAGACCTGAGTCTAATGCCTCACCTCCACCTAGCACTCAGCTCCTAAAGCAGGACTGTCACTCAGAGAGATATAAGCCATTGTCCCCACTCCCAGCTCCAGAGCTGTGGCTTAGAGATTTTACTAGGGGGTAGAAGCAGGAAATAAAACAGATATGTCCTAACTTTTCCCAAGGAAAGTGACTATTTGCAACAGAATGTGGAGAAATGCAAGGCAAAGGGCACTCTTAAATACAATAGAGGTTGTGTTGAAAGGAAATTGAAAGGGTATTGGTAGATTCATTGGAGATACAGGCTAAACTGTATGCCAATTAGTTTGCAAGAGAAAATCAAAATAAGAGGTGGGAGGAGCCCTCCTGAAATAAGAACAAATCTCAAACACTGAGCTCAGGAACTCCTTTCAAAGGAGCCTAAATTTGATTGGACTAGTCTCTAGAGCAGTTTATGCCTGGAACACTGTTGAAAATAATCACCAGCAATTAGTTGAGTTTAATAGCTGGTGAGGTCAGGGAAAGAGAGCAAGAAAGCCCTGACAAAACCATCAAGGTAATTGTGGGTATCCACAAGGCTACACTATCTGAATAGCAACATCAGAGGCTTAATACTACAAGGAAGAAGTAGATTTCACTAAAATAAATCAGCCAGTTACTAAACAAAGAAATAGCAGTAACAAGAGCCAGGAGGCAAGGGAAGGTCCAAAAGCAGAGTTGCTACATTATCTAAAATGTCAGTTAAAAAAAAAAAATTATGGGACATTCAGAGAAACAGGAAGGTATGACCCATACACTGGGGGAAAAAAGCAAGTAACAGATAATGCCTGTGAAAGCAATCATATATCAAATTTAACAGACAAGGACTTCAAAATATCCATTATATATATAATCAAAGAATTACAGGAAACCATCATTAAAGAAATAAAGAAAGGTGTGATGACAATGTCACATCCAATAGAGAATATCAATAAAGAGATAGAAATTACAGAAAGTACTGAATGAAAATTCTGGATTTGAAAAGAACTGAAATGGAAAATTCACTAGAGAGGTTCAACAATAGATCTGAGTTGACAGAAGAAAGATTTATCAAACTTAAAGATAGATAGATAAAAATTATGCAATCCAAAAGCCAGAGAGAAAAAAGAATAAAGAAAAATGACAAGAGGGGCTCCTGGGGGGCTCAGTTGGTTAAGCATCTGCCTTTGGCTGAGGTCATGATCTCAGGGTTCTGGGATTGAGACCTGCGTCTGCCTCTGTGCAGCAAGGAGTCTGCTTCCCCACTCCCTCTCCCTCTTCCCCTCTGCCCACTTGTGCTTGCTCTCTCTCTCTTTCTCTCTCAAATAAAGTCTTAATAAAAAAAAAAAAACAACAGGAAAATCCCCTCTGGGAATCTACCCCTATAAAAAAATAAGAAAGAAAAAAAGAAAATGACAAGGGCCTCAAAGAAATGTGGGAGACCTTTAAGTGCACCAACATACACATAATGAAAGTACCAGAAGGAGAGAAGAGAAATAAATATTTAAAGAAATAATGACTGAAAACTTGTCCAAATTTATTGAAAAACACTAATGTATACATTCAGAAAGTTCAACAAACTACAAGTAAGAAAAGTGCAGAGAGAACCACAAACAGAAAAATCAAAATAAAAATGCTAAAAGCCAAAGACGCGGCAAAAATATTAACAACAACAAAAGAAAACAACTCATCACTTACAAGGGAACCCCAATAAGGTTAACAGCTGACTTCTCAGCAGAAACAATGGAGGCCAGTTAGACAATAGGATAACATAATCAAAGTGTTCAAAGAAAAACTGCCAACCAAGAATCCTATATCAAGCAAAGCCATCTTTTAAAATATATATTTATATGTATATATAAATATAAATAAAAACATTCCCAGATTAACAAAAACCGAGGGAATTTGTTGTCAGCAGACTCATCTTACAAGAAATACTATAGAAAATGCTTCAGGTTGAAAGCAAATGACTCCAGATGGTAATTTAAGTTGCCATGAAAAGGGGTGCCTGGGTGGCTCAGTTGTTAAGCATCTGCCTCAATATATTTAAAGCATCTGATCTCAATATATTTAAAAGAATAATAGAAAGTATGTTCTCTGTCCATAACGGAATAAAATCAGAAATCAAGAATAGAACAGAACTGACGAAACTCATAAATATGTAGAAATTAAACAACATGCTCCTAAATAACCAATGGGTCAAAGAAGAAATCAAAAGAGAAATCAGAAAATACTTCAAGATGAATAAAAATGAAAACACAACATAAAAAAAACACTGCTAGAGCAGTGCTTAGAAGGAATTTTATAAGTGTAAATGCCTACATTAAGAAAGAAGAAAGATCTCAAATAATCTACATTTCCACCTTAAGACACTAGAAAAAGTGTAAACTAAATCTAAAACAGGCAGAAGAAAGGAAATAATAAAGATTATATTGGAAACTTATGAAATGGAGAATACAAAAACAATAGAGAAAATTGATGAAGCCATAAGCTGGTTCTTTGAAAGATCAGCAGATTTGACAAACCATTATCCAGATTGACCAAGAAAACAAAACAGAAGACACAAATTACTAGAGTCTGAAACAAAAGAGGAAACATTACTACAGACTTTATCAAAATATAAAAAGCATAAAGGAATACTAGGAACAGTTATACATCAATAAATTAGATAACATAGATTAAATGGAAAATTCCTAGAAAGACACAAACCACCAAAATCGACTCAAGAAGAAATAGAAAATCTGAGTAAGTCTATAACAAGTGAAGAGATTGAATTAATAGCAAAAAAAAAAAAAAAAAAAAGGCAAGAAGGAAAGAATGAAAAAAAGAAAGAAAAGAAACCTACTCACAAAGAAAAGCCCAGCCCCAGATAGCCACTGAATTCTACCAAACATTTAAAAAATTAATACCAGCTCTTCACAAACTCCTCCAAAAAGTAGACAAGGAGTGAACACTTCCAAACTCATTTTATGAGGCCAGTGTTACCCTGATACCAAAACAGAAAAAGACATCACAAGAAAAGAAAGCTATAGATTAATATCCCTTATCATATGAACATAAAAGTCCTCAACAAAATATTAGCACACCAAATTCAGGAACATAAAAAAAATATATATATATATACATATATTTATTTATATATATTATATATATAAATTTATATACCTATATTTATTTATATATATCTTATATATATATATATATATCCTGTGACCAAGTAGAATTTTTCCCAGAAATGTAAGCTTAGTTTAATATCTGAAAATCAATTAAAGCAATACATCATATCAAAAGAATAAAAAACAAAAATCACATGATGTCAATAGATGCAGAAAAAGCACTTAACAAAATCCAACAGCTTTTCATGATTAAAAAAAACACTCAAGAAACTAAGAATAGAAAGGAACTAATGCAACATAGGGCATCTACAAAAAAATCATACTCAATAACATACCTATTGGTGAAAGACTTGATGCTTCACCCTTAAGATAAGGAACAAAACAAGCATGTCCACTCTGACCATTTCTGTTCAAGATTGTAATGGAAATTCTAGCCGGGGCAATTAGATAACTAAAAGATATAAAAGGCATCCAGATTAGAAAGGAAGAAGTAGGGGTGCCTGGGTGGCTGGGTGAGTTAAGCATCTGACTCTTGATTTCAGCTCAGGTCATGATCTTTGGGTCGTGGGATCAAGCCCCACATCAGGCTCTGTGCTCAGCACAGAGTCTGCCTGAGATTCTCTCTCTCTCTCTCTCCCTTTGCCCCTCCCCCCCGAGCTCTCTCTCTTTCTAATAAAATAAATAAAATCTTAAAAAAAAAAAAGGAAGAAGTAAAAGTGTATCTATTTCTATGACACGGTCCTATATATAGAAAATCCTAAGGAATCCATTACTATTAGAACTAATAAGTTCAGTGAGTTGGGAGTTCTCCAGAGAAACAGAATAGGATGTGTGTATGTATATAGAGAGATTTATTATAAGGAGTTGACTCAGACGATTATGGAGTCTGGCAAATCTAGAATCTGCCCTATGGGCTGGCAGTCTTGAGACCCAGAAGAACCAATGAAGCAAGTCTAGTCAGAAGGCTAGCAACCTGGAGACTCAGGAGAGCCTATGGTATAGATGAAGTCTGAAGGCAGTCTGCAGAGAATTACCTCTTGCTTGGGTGTGTGGTCTTTTTGTTCTATTCAGGCCTTCAATTGATTGGTTGAGGCAAACTCACATTATAAAGGCCAATCTGCTTTACTCAAAGTTCACCTATTTAAATGTTAATCTCATCAAAAAACATCCTCCAAATATCCTTGACATATAAAATTAACCATCATAGCAAGGTTACAGGATACAAAATCAACATACAAAATTCAATTGCATTTCTATACACTTGCAATGCACAATCCAAAAATGAAATGAAGAAAAACCAATTACATGCACTATAGCATCAAAAGAATAAAAGACTTAGGAAAAAATTTAACAAAACAAATGTACAACTTATACTCTGAAAACTATAAAACATTGCTGAAAAATTGAGGAAAATCTAAATAAATGGGAAAATATCCCATGTTCATGGAACAAGAATTGCTTAGTATTGTTAAGACGTCAATAATCCCTAAACTCATCTAGAGATTCAATGCATTCTATGAATTCCAGTTGACTTCTTTGTAGAAAATGACAAATTTCTGATTTGAAAATTTAAACAATTCTAAAATTCATATGAAATTGCAAAGGACTCAACAGCCAAAACAATCTTGAAAAAGAATGAAGTAGGAGGACTCATACCTGATTGAAAACTTATTACAAAACAATGGTAATTGGGGCACTTGGGTGGCTCAGTCATTTAAGTGTCTGCCTTCAGCTCAGGGCATGATCCCAGGGTCCTAGGGTGGAGCCCCACATCCAGCTCCCTGCTCAGCAGGGAGCCTGTTTCTCCCTCTCCCTCTGCCATTTCCCCTGCTTGTGCTCTCTGGTTCTTTCCCTCTCTCTCTGTCAAATAAATAAATAAAATCTTTAAAAAAAAAAAGAAACCAATGTGGGCGCCTGGGTGGCTCAGTCGTTAAGTGTCTGCCTTCGGCTCGGGTCATGGTCCCAGGGTCCTGGGATCGAGTCCCACACTGGGCTCCCTGCTCCGCGGGAAGCCTGCTTCTCCCTCTCCCACTCCCCCTGCTTGTGTTCCCTCTCTCGCTGTGTCTCTCTCTGTCAAATAAATAAAATCTTTAAAAAGAAAAACAAAAAAAACCAATGGTAATCGAGACAGTGTGGTAATGGCACAAAGACAGCCATATAGACTAATGGAATATAATTGGGAGTCCAGAAATAAAGCCATGCATCTATGGTCAAACTGATTTTTGACAAGAGCACTAGGGCCATTTTAGAAGGAAAGAATCGTCTTTTGAATAAATGGTGTTGGGACAACTGGATATCCACATACAAAAAAATGTCAGATCATTACTTCATACCATATGTAAAAATTCACTTGAAATGAATCAAAGATCTAAATATAAGAACTAAAACCATAAAACTCTAACAAGAAAATAGAGGGATATAAATCTTCATGACCTCGGATTTGGCAAATAATTCTTAGATATGACACACACTCACACACACAAAGCATAGGCAACAAAAGAAAAAATGGATAATGGATCCAAACTAAATGGATCCATTAAGTAGATCAAAATTAAAAGCCATTTATGCTTCAAAGGACGCCATCAAGAAAGTGAAAATACAACCCTTAGAATGGGAGAAA
>NW_023270436.1:22738576-22769944 GCF_011800145.1 Mirounga leonina | reverse complement strand
ACAATAAAAAAACAATCTAACTTTAAGGTGGGCAAAAGATCCGAATAAACATTTCTCCATGGAAGATATATAAATGGACAATAAGCACACGAAATATGCTTGACATCTGTCATTAGAAAAATGCAAATCAAAACCACCATAATATACTACTTACTTCATACCCATTAGAATGGCTAGAATCAAAAAGTAAGATGATAAGTGTTGGTAAAAATACAGGGAAACTGGAACTCTTATACACTGCTGGTGGGAATGTAAAATGATACAGCCACTTTAGAAAACAGTTCTGGAGTTTTCCAAATATTTAAATATAGAGTTACCATATGACCTAACAATGGCATTCTTAGGTATATACCCAAGAGAATTGAAAATAGGTGTTCAAAAATAACTTGTATATGAATGTTATAGCAGCATTATTCATAACAGTCAAAAGGTAGAAACAACTCAAATGTCCATTACTGATGAATGGGCACAATATGTGGTATTTCCATACAATGGAATATTATTCACTGCAAAAAAGTAATGAAGTACTTATATAGGCCACAACATGGATGAACTTTGAAGACATAATCCTAAGTGAAAGAAGCCAGTCACAAAAAAAACTACACATTGTATGACTCCATTTATATGAAATATCCAGAATAGGCTAATCTACAGAGTCAGAAAATAGATTAATGATTGCTTAGGACTTGGGGGAGAGGAGAAATGGGGAAATATGGAAGTGATAACTAAAGGGTTTGGGGTTTCTTTTTGAGATGATGAAAATGTTCTAAGACTGTGGCAATGGTTGCACAAGTCTGTGTATATACTAACAACCACTCAATTGTACACTTTAAATGGACAAATTGCATAATACATTAATTATATCTCGGGGCGCCTAGGTGGCTCAGTCGTTAAATGTCTGCCTTCGGCTCAGGTCATGATCCCGGGGTCCTGGGATCGAGCCCCGCATCGGGCTCCTTGCTCCGCGGGAAGCCTGCTTCTCCTTCTCCCACTCCCCCTGCTTGTGTTCCTGCTCTCACTGTGTCTTTCTCTGTCAAATAAATAAACAAAATCTTTAAAAAAAAATTATATCTCAATAAAGCTGTTAAAGAAAGAAAAATGTATAAATAGAATCATACAGTTTGTAGTCTTTTGATTCTGGCTTCTTTCACTTAGCATAATGTATTTGCAATTGACCCACGTCACTGCATGTATTAACAGCTTGTTTCTTTGTAAGTTTATCCATTCCTCCATTAAAGAACATGCAATGTCCAGTTTTTGGAAATTACAAATAAAGCATTTGGTATAATAGCTGTTTTAAAGTCCTTATCTACTAATTTTTTTTTAAAGATTATTTATTTATTTGACAGAGAGAGGGAACACAAGCAGGGGGAGTGGGAGAGGGAGAAGCAGGCTTCCCGCTGAGCAGGGAGCCCAAAGCGGGGCTCGATCCCAGGACCCCGGAATCATGACCTGAGCCGAAGGCAGATGCTTAACGACTGAGCCACCCAGGTGCCTGTATCTACTAATTTTTTAAAAAAATACTTTATTTATTTATTTGAGAGAGAGAGACACAGCGAGAGAGGGAACGCAAGCAGGGGTAGTGGGAGAGGGAGAAGCAGGCTTCCTGCAGAGCAGGGAGCCCGATGTGGGGCTTGATCCCAGGACCCTTGGACCATGACCTGAGCTGAAGGCAGATGCTTAATGACTGAGCCACCCAGGTGCCCCTAAAGTCCTTATCTACTAATTTTATCACTGCTGACATTTCTGGGTCTTCTTCTAACTGACTGATTTTCTTTGGTTATAGGTCAATTTTCTGGGGCACCTGGCTGGCTCAGTCAGAAAAGCTTGCAATGCTTAACCTTGGCATCATGAGTTCAAGTCCCATATTGGGCATAGATGTTACTTTTAAAAAGAATGTTTCTTTCTGCTTTACATGTCAATAAAGTTTTACTGGATTCTGGACAGTAAGAATTTTACATAGTTGAGTGTTTGGATTTAGTTGTCTTCCTCTAAAAAGTGTTGAATTTTGGGGGCGCCTGGGTGGCACAGTCAGTTAAGCATCCAACTCTTGGTTTCAGCTCAGGTCGTGGTCTCAGGGGTCATGAGATTGGGGTCCGAACTCAGTGGGGAGTCTACTTGAAGATTCTCTCCCTCTGCCCCTCCCCCCACTCGCACCTCTCTAATATATAAATAAATCTTTTTTAAAAAGTGTTGGATTTCATTTTGGCAGGCAAATAAGTTTGATCCTTTCAAGGCTTATTTTTAAGCTTTAAAATTAATTTTGGAGGCCTTCATTAAAGGGTTGGTTTAGTTCTACTGCTAAGGCATACCCTTCTCGAGTCCCTACTGAATGCTCCAGGTGTTCAACAAGGTCTTTCCATGTAACTGGTAATTTTACGAACATTTCCCAGCCCTCTGACAGCTCTAGGAATTGTCTAGTTTACACCTGGGGAGAAAACTCCCCAACAGTTTTCTTTGTCCAACCTTATAGAATTTCTAACCACACTTGAGAAGCTGAATATTCAACCAAAGACTCAGGGGATCCTTATGCCAATTTCTAGAGCTCTTTCTCTTTATAGGTCCCATCCTTCTGAGAGTCTGTTCCCAACTGCTTCAGCTTCCTCAAACTCCAATCTCTGTTTCAACTCAGCAAGACTGCCCTTTCTGCTTGGGTTCTTCCCTCTCTGTGGAGGTGGTCCTAAAAGTACCTCCTGACAGAAAGCCAGGCCAATTTCAAGGCTCATCCTGTTTTTCTCTCAGGGATCACAGTTCTACACTTTCTGTTGTCTGAAAACAGTTGCTTCATAATATTTTCCCAGTTTCCTAGTTGTTTACACTAGGATAAGTCTATTAACTTTATTCCTTCATGACTAAAAGTGGAATTTGATCATTCTACTGGATTTTTGCTGTCCTGTGGGATTTTTCACATTCTCTCTTTTATGAATGAATGTAAGATTTAATGGATTGAGGGGCACCTGGATGACAGTCAATTGAGCGCTGACTCTTGGTTTTGGCTCAGGGTTGTGAGATTGAGCCCCACATCGGGCTCCACCCTCAGCAGGGACTCTGCTTGAGATTCTCCCCCTCTCCCTCTGTCTCTCCCCCTGCTCTCTTTCTCTCTAAAATAATCTTAAAAAAAAAAAAAGATTTAATGGATTGAATATGAGCTTTGAAGCCAGAGAAACCCAGATTCAAATACTGATTCTGATGTACTTGTAGTTAGGCAACTTTGGACATCCTAATTAATGTCTATGCACTTCCATTTCTTCAGCTATAAAATGTTATGCTAAGTTATTGTTGGGATTAGTTGAAACTATGTATATTTAGCCCTCTGTAGGCACTTAATAAATGATGATATTATTATGTATATAACAGCTATTTGTTTACGTGTTATTTTTCCCAAGCAGTTTTGAATCAGGGATTTGGCCTATTTGTGTACACTACCTATGTACAATGACTCATGCATGATAAGCTTCCATATAAATTTGTTGACTGAATTAAATGTTGATAACTTACAATTAGAATATTTTAGAGTATTATTTTAAGCTTTCTTCACAATGAGCTTCATGTAGACTTGTTTAAATATCAAAATAGTGCCATTAGCTATAAAGTTTCTTCTTGTTCTAAATTTGATTATCAAAGGAGGATCCCTCCATCATGCAGGAAGAAGCAAATTTGAGGTCATGGCTTCACAAAATATATACATATAACTTCGTTTCTAGTTCTTTTTTTTCTTTTAAAGATTTATTCATTTGAGAGAGAGAGAGCATTGAGTGGGAGGGGTAGAGGGAGAGGGAGAGGGAGAGGGAGAGAGAATCTGAAGAAGACTCTGCACCAAGCAGGGGATGCCGGGCTCAATCTCAACAACCCTGAGATCACGACCTGAGCCGAAACCAAGAGTTGGGCGCTCAACCGACTGCACCACCCAGGTGCCCCTATTTCTAGTTCTTCTTTACCACTGTCTGAAGTACCAGGCTTCTGAAGTCTTAAGATCTCAGTTTTGAGACCCTAATATAAATGCTAAAAATTACTCACCCTACAATGCCTGGATGTGTTACAAACCATAATCTCATCTGTTTATCAATAGACAATTTAGCCTCAAATGGAAAACTAGAAGCACGTATAACAAGTATTAGAAAAATCGGCCAACTGAATATCATTCTAGATAATTAAGTAACATTATCATTATATTTTTCAATGTACAATTGACTAAATCTCAACAAAGTCTTCACTTTGAAAAAAAAAATTTTTTTTTTTTTTTTTACTTTTACTTGCATTTATTTTATGTAGAATTTACTCCTGAGCTATATTGTTTCTTCAGTTTCTTCTGGGATATCTTTTTCTTCTTTGCAACCTCCTCTCTGGTTTAGAAACAATCTGCTCTTTTTCAGTAAGGATCATTTCAATGTGGCAGGGAGAGCTCATGTATGTGTTAATCTGACCAGGAGCCCTGTAAATTCTATGCCACATCTTGGGGTCTTTGTTCTCCTGGATGTGCTCAATGACCAGGGAATCTACATCTAAACCTTTTAAGTTCAGAATTACTCTTTGCATTTTTAAGCATGTGCAGCAAAAATTTAGCACTTTTTGGGTTACCAACCATGTGTCCAGCTCCACTGTTTGACCTGGGCACACGTACCAACTCTACCATTGTAGTGAAGGAATGGCACACATTGCTTCTGTAAAGAGACATCTTTCAGATACTTAGTGGCTTTTTGGATATGCATACCCTTGATGGCCTGGGCAGTTTCACTTGTGTTCTTAAAGTGAACACAAAGATTTGAACCTCTTGATTTGCATGATTTTGTAGGGTTTTCTGGGTCAAGTGAATAATGAACTATTTTAGAGATCACCTGAGGCCACTTACGGGAAGAGAAAAAAAAATCCTAATTTAAATAGAACCTAATATTAGTTTTAGTTTAATGGTTTTAGTATAATGATAACATTGTATTATTTCAGACTATTAGGAGTATCTTTTTTTTAAACAAACAGAACATTCTCAGTCTTACTCTGGTTTTTTTTTTTTTTTTCTTTTTTTAACAAAACATTTCTTTTAATGCTAGGATTTAATAATAGTACATCCAAAATATTCCTACCTAAGGCTACTCACTATGCTCAACTTTTCTTCTGCTATAATAAATACCAATATACTCTTTATTTCTTTATATAAATGAAACATACACAGATCATCAGTGTGTTTCTTCCCACTAGAAATAACTCTCTGATGTGTTATAGAATGATCCATATTAAAAAAAAAGAAATGACTTAAAGGACTGTGGGAAATTCAACCAACTTTCATTCCTCTTTGCATGGTTAGCAGAGGATAAGAATTACATTCTATAATGCAAAACAAAAATTAATTGAAAAAATTTTCCTATTTGACAAAGAGAAACTTTGTGGAAAGGACTAACCCCATGATAGAGAATGATGTGTGGTTTTTAAGTCTGAATATTTTCTGTAGATAATGTGCCTTCTCCAATGTTTTCAATAATCAACTCCACTTCCAAGAATCTAAGATATCCTTGCCAACACTACATTGTATCAAACAAAGCATATATGCTTCATGAGATGTGATGCTATGAAAATCATCAGACTATACTTCAAAATGCAAAACTTCAGTTCAGAGTTTAGAAGGAGAATATAGGTTCTGAATGAAAAGTCTCTAGTTTCAATCCATTGGCTGGAATACAAAGGAATTCTAAGGAATTCAGAAAGTATCTTTCTAGCCCACACTTAAATGGTAAATTAGAATATAAAGTACAATTAGTGCCACATTTACTTTGGCACTAATTGTACTTTATATTCTAATTTCTCAAAAACAAATCATTTGCACTAATCAAATGTGTCAGCACAAAAGGGTGAAAAATGGGCTTCACACAGGAAAAAAAAAATGCATCCAAAAATGTTCATTGTACCTAGACAAAATGTTAAACTATTGAACTGGTTTTTAAGAAAAACTGGTGGCTGGGGGCACCTGGGCTGCTTGATCGGTTAAGCATCCAACACTTGGTTTTGGCTCAGGTCATAGTCTCAAGGTCCTGGGATGGAGCCCCGAGTCAGGCTCCACACTCAGCAGTTTGCCTGAGGATTCTCTCCCTCTCTCTCTGCCTCTGCCCCTCCCCCCGCTCACGTGCATAATCTCTCTCTCTCTCAAATGAATGAATAAACCTTTAAAAGAAAAAAAAAGAAATACTTATGGCTGTTATATTAAAAAAGTTTTCTGCCTTTAGCTCATTCTCAAAAAACATCATTTGTATGAATTATTTATGCATCAGTTAAATTAATGTGTTGCAGATGAGAAAATATACCATGCTGGATCAAGATTACTAGGTACAAAGGAAGGACTAGAAGAGATGTGTACAGAGTATCTAGGAACTCTTTCTAACATGGAGGTACAGACTCATAAGGAGCTCAGAAAATTGGAAAATTATGGCATATGAACCCCTATCAAAAAAGCTGATAAAAATTTGAATTCCAAAACAGCTATAATGGTTTAATAAACTAGGACCATCAGTCTCTAAAGTAGATGTGGGCAACATTAGCTCTCCATTTTTTATAGCTATCTGTATATGTCAGTAATTACTAGTCTTTTAAGGAGCCGGAGTTAATTATCTCTATTAGAAAGAAGTACTTTTCCCTCAGCCTTTAAACTTAGCATAAAATTTAAATAAGATTCCACATCTGGGGCACCTGGGTGGCTCAGTCGTTAAGCGTCTGCCTTCGGCTCAGGTCATGGTCCCAGGGTCCTGGGATCCAGCCCCAAGTCCGGCTCCCTGCTCCGTGGGAAGCCTGCTTCTCCCTCTCCCGCTCCCCCTGCTTGTGTCCCCTCTAGCTGTGTCTCTGTCAAATAAATAAATAAAATCTTAAAAAAAAAAAAAGATTCCACATCCAATTCCAGAATATGTGTTGACTGTCACCATATAGTGAGTTCTTTAAAGAAGCCTGTCCAGGAGTCTCTCTAGTATATATGTCTATTGCTATCCATCCAGTTGACCACAACAGAGAAAACAGGCCCAACATCCCAGAATACTGGTGCCATTGTGTTTGTGTGGCCTTACGAGCTAGATCTTAAGCCCAAACCATCCCTATTAGGAATGAAGACCTGTCCTGAAGGTGTTGCAGAGGTAGATAAAATGATAAGGACACATTTAGGTTAGGGTTTTCCAGACAGTTCTATGTAACTCTGTTTTGTCCTAGGAGTCCTTGGTCTCCTACTTGGGTTCTGTGTCCAAGTGGAATTAGATTTTAAGAGTTCTCATAACTTAAGAATTTTTAAATTTCAAATCTGTGTGCTTTTATAGTTTCTGAACTTATTGTCAAATTATGATCTCACTTTTACATCATTCCTTGGATCATTTTTTTTTTAATTTTAAAGATTTTATTTATTTGACAGAGAAAGAGACAGCGAGAGAGGGAACACAAGCAGGGGGAGTGGGAGAGGGAGAAGCAGGCCTCCCACTGATCAAGGAGTCCAATGCGGGGCTCGATCCCAAGACCCTGGGATCATGACCCGAGCTGAAGGCAGACGCTTAACGACTGAACCACCCAGGTGCCCCAATTCCTTGGATCTTAAGGATCATACCAGAAAACAGTACAAATACTGAATAATTTCAACTATGGGTGAAATTTTTTATATTTCTCTTTCTGTGACTGAGATAAGGAATAACCTGAAAAAGAAAATTGGATTAAAATCTTTTTTTTTTTTCAATTTTACAATAGTCTCACAACAATATGATATGTTAAATTTCTTCTTCACTACAGATCACTAGTGAAAAAGCAGTATAAGTTGTTTGGTCAAGATTTTGTAGACTTTCTTTTTTTTTTTTTTTTTTTTTTTTTATTTGACAGAGAGACAGCAAGAGAGGGAACACAAGCAGGGGGAGTGGGAGAGGGAGAAGCAGGCTCCCCACCAAGCAGGGAGCCCGATGTGGGGCTCGATTCCAGGACCCTGGGATCATGACCTGAGCCAAAGGCAGACGCTTAACGACTGAGCCACCCAGGTGCCCCTAGACTTTCTATTTTAATAGAAAATTTTATGATTTAAAAAAGTTTTAAGAAATCTTTGAGTTAGAGGTTACCAAACGTAGAGATTGCAGCAAAGCCATAGAATACAGGGAATGGTATGGAAAGTTCAGTATTGGAATTACAAGTCATAGAGACAGAAGTTCTATTCTATACTATACTTTCTAACTTGCTTGGAACATCCTCTGCCTTGATTTCTGCCAATCAAAATATAATTCACCCATAAAATCAGTGCCAACTTATCCTATTTCTGTATCGTAATAACACAGGCTTTGAAGTCCAACCACCTCAATCCGAATCCTGGCCCTGCTACTTATTCACTGTGTAGGTAGCCTTTGGCTAATTTCTCTAAGTCTGTGTTCCTCATTTATAAAATCAGGATAATAATAGAATCTACTTCATAAAATAGCTGGGAAGATTAAAAGTGATAATACGTGTAAAACCCTGAGAACAATGCTCTGCTGTTAGTTTATATTATTTCTATCATTCATACACTCTCCACTATTATTTCTCATTACATTATGTAAGTATTTGCTCTTCAGCCAGAGTTTCCAAATGAAGAAACTATATTTTGTACGTCTTTGTTTTCCTCACAGTGCTTAGCAAGGCATTACTCTCAATAGGAATTTTGAAAATATCCCAGAGAACCTTAGCATGGAAGGGATCTCGGAGGTCAAACTAGTTTAACTTTTCTCCTAAATCATGATTTTCTCTTGCAACACCCTGAAGATAATCATCTATACCCTATCTTGAACACAATATATACCTATACTTGAACACAGCTGGTGACAAGTAGTTCACTTTTCTCAAGACAGCCAGATTTTTTAACAGTTGTCATTGTCAGAAAATCTATCCTAAAGAGGTAGAGAAGCTGCAAACTTCTGGAAAATGATTTGGTAATACTCATTCAAGAGGTATACAAATTTCCAGGTTCTGTACATTTCACTTCTGATACTATATCCTTTAGAAAACAAAGAAAATTCTGCCATACATAGAAAAGTATTTATTATAACACTGTCTATAATAGCAAAATCAGGAATTAGCCTAAATGTTTTTTTAAGATTTTTATTTATTTATTTATTTATTTTAGAGAGAGAGAGCATGTAAAATGTTTAAAAGTACACAAAGGCAGAGTAAGTGCCTAAATGAAACAAAAGGTCACTAAAATTAGAAATGTGAACATTAAGGTGGGACATATTTATAAAGTTAATGTTAAGTATAAAAGCAAAACAAATGGATATATAAACTTTGATTAAAGCCATATACAAATATGCATATCTGTGGAAAAAGACAGGAGGTAATGGAACATACAAAAATGAAAACAGTATCAATAGGATGGTAGGAAAGTTGGAAGATTTGCATTGCTTTTTAAATTACTTTAATGTCATTATAATATTGCTTTCAAATTTTTTAAGAGAAAGTTCTTCCTTCTATTGAGCCAAAATCAACCTCTTCTCACTCCCTGTGAGTTTCATTTCCTCTTTCCTTCTGTCCTTGAAAATTATACAAAATAAATGAACTTGAAATATGTGAAAATGGTTATCATAGTTTTAGTACCTTCATTCTCTGGTACTCCAGAAGACAGATTAGAGAGGCAATGCTAATATTAGGGAGACTCAGTAAGGAGACTTAGCTGTCATTCACAAAGAAAGCAATGATGACAGACTGAACCAGCACAATGGCAGTAGGGCCAAACTTGAGAAATATTTCAAAGGTAAAACAGATGGAAAAGGTAACCAAAGGGATGTGAGAGGTGAGAACACAGAAGTTGAACACATTCCTCGTCAGGCTGTTTGATAAAATCATGGTTATACCACCAACATGATGAACCTGAGAGAAGGAAGAGCATATCTGGTCAGAAGTTGAAATTCTATTTAGAGATGTTGAATTTGAGGTACCTGTAGGATATATATGTCTATATACTGATGGAAAGATCAAGTTGAAGTCAGGGAGACAAAACCAAACCAGAGAAATAGGAGACAAAGATAAAAGCAAAACATGAATGAAATAGAAAACAAACAAAAGCCATAGAAGTGATCAGGACAGGGACATCTGGGTGGCTCAGTTAGTTAAGTGTCTGACTCTTGGTTTTGGCTCAGGTCATGCTCTCGTGGTCATGAGATCAAGCCCCACATGGGGCTCTGCACAAAGTACAGAGTCTGCTTCAGGTTCCCTCTCCCTCCCCCTGGGCTCCTCTCCCCATGTGTGCTTGCACTTGCATGTGCGCTCTCTCTCAAATAAATAAAGTAAATGAAATCTTAAAAAAAAAAAAAAAAAAAAAAAGAAGTGATCAGGACAACCAAAAGATGACTTTGAAAGGATAATAAAAAATATTGATTTTTAGCAAATATAACCAAGAAAAACTAATGGGGCACAAATAAACAGCAAACAGATACAAAAACAGGGAAATAGCTATAGAACAAAGAAATTTTTTTAAATTATAAGAGACCTCCATGAATAACTTCATATCACAATTTATGAACATTTGAATTGGGAGAGAAAAGTAAGGTATTTATAGTTTTTGGTATAAAGTTATTCATGGAGGTCTTTTATAATTTAAAAAATTTCTTCTGTTTCTGTCATTATTTCCCCTTTTTAGAGAAAAACACAGAGCATATCTCTGTGAACTTCAGATTAGACAAAAAAAAATTTTTTTTGAAAGAGAGAAAGCATAAGCAGGGGCTGGGGGCAGAGGGAGAGGGAGAGAGAGTTTTAAGCAGACTCCAGGCTCGGGGTGTGGAGCCCTATATGTGGCTGGATCTCATGACCCCAAGATCATGACCTGAGCCAAAATCAAGAGTCAGACACTTAACTGACTGAGCCACACAGGCACCCTTAGAAGAGACAAAAAAAAATTTTTTAAGATTTATTTATTTGAGAGAGAGAGAGGGGAATCAGGGGAGGGTAAAGGGGAGAGGGAAAGAAAGAATCTCAAGCAGACTCCCCACCAAGTGTGAAGCCCAAAGTGGGGCTTGATCCCATGACCTGAGCCAAAACCATAAATCAGACACTCAATTGACTGAGCCACCCAGGCACCCCAACAGACAAAAATTTTTAAATAAAAACTGCCAAATATAGCTGAAAAGATTGATAAATTAGACTACATTAAAATTAACATAATTAGTATTCTGTTCACAAATACTATTAGTGTTCACAAAATACTATTACGAGACTAAAAAGGCAACTCATAAAGTCAAAGAGATACTCACAATACATATATCTGACAAAGGACTTTTACGTAGGATATATATGCAGAACTCCACAAATCAATAAGAATGAAAGACAATCCAATAGAGCCCAATAGAGAAAAAAATGACAACTTGAAAAGACACTTCACAAAAAAGTATATCCAACAAGGCCAATAAACATATGAAAAGATGCTCATCTTCATTAGTCATCAGGCAACTGCAAATTAAAACCACAGTGACCTAACATTACACACCCACCATGATGGCTAAAATTAAAAAGATAGAAAATGCCAAGGGTTGGTGAGGATGTGGAGCAACCACAACTCTCATACATTGCTGATGGGAGTATAAATTGGCACAACCACTTTGGAAATTGTTTTGTAGTATCTATTAAAACTAAATGTACACATATCCTTGACCTAGCAAATCTACCTCTAACAGTTCTATTCCCACCAGAAATGTGTATATATTTCATTGAAAAACATGTTCAGGATGTTCAGAGCAGTACTATCATAATAGTCAAAACTGGAAAGTTATCCAAATGCCCACCAACGCTAATGGAATGAATAGTGAGAATGGTCTACAACAACAAGCAAGAATATGGATAAATCTCACAACATAATGTTGAGTGAACAAATGGCTCACACTCTATGACTCTATATCTATAAAATAAAAAACAAGAGAAACTAATCTATGCTAACAGAAGTCAGGATAGAAATATTCTTACTGACTGACTTCAAAGTAAGACTTAGTTTTCTGAGGAACTGGTAGTATTTTGTTTCTTCATCTGGGTGTTGACTTCATGTGTTTATTCAGTAGGCTGGGACAAAGGTGAGACAAACAAGTTAGCTAAAAAGCAAAATTTAAGAACCTACTTACTCTCACCTTGCTTGCCTCACCCTCATCCCAGCCCTGATGTTCAAGTTTGTGAATATTTACTGAGCTGTATCATTATGATGTGTTTTTCTGTTTGTAAGTTATACTTGAGTTTAAAAATTTTAAAGGGGTCTGGTTTACCTCATACCACAAATAAAAATAAACTTGAAATGGAATAAAAACCTAAATGTAAAAAGAAAAGCCTTAACATTCTTAGAATAAAATATTGGAGAATACAGTAGTCCCCTTATCTGCAGGGGATATATTCCAAGACCTCCAGTGGGTGCCAGAAACCATAAATAGTACCAAACCCTATATATACTATGTTTTTTCCTATATATACATGCCTATAATGAAGTTTAATTTATAAGTTAGGCACAGTAAGAGATTAGCAATAACTATTAATAAAATAGAACAATTACAGCAATGTAATGTAATAAAAGTAATGTGAGTATGGTCGCTCTCCCTTTCAAAATATCTTACTTTATACTCACAATTCTTCTTGTGATGATGTGAGGTGATAAAATGCTTATGTGGTGGGCGCCTGGGTGACTCAGTCGTTAAGCGGCTGCCTTCGGCTCAGGTCATGATCCCAGGGTCCTGGGATCGAGTCCCACATCAGGCTCCCTGCTCAGTGGGAAGCCTGCTTCTCCCTCTCCCACTCCCGCTGCTTGTGTTCCTGCTCTCACTATCTCTGTCTCTGTCAAATAAATAAATAAAATCTTAAAAAAAAATGCCTATGTGGTAAAATAAAGTGAGGCGAGTGATGTAGGCATTGTGACATAGTGTTAGGCTACTACTGACCTTCTGACAATATGTCAGAAGGAGGCTTATCTACTACCAGACTGCAGCTGACTGAGGATAACTGAACTGCAGAAAGCCAAACCACAGATAAGGCAGTACTACTGTATTATAAACAACCTCAGGTAAAGAAAAACTTCTTAAGAATATTCAAAAGCACATGTTAGAGGAAAATATTTGATTACATTAAAACTAAGAACTTCTCTTTACCAGGAAAAAAAAAAAAAGAACTTCTCTTTACCAAAGACATCTTTTAAAAAGTGAAACGATATGCCACAAACCTGGAAAAAATATTACAACATAAATAAGTGAAGGAGAACTATTAATCAGAACATATTTTTTAAATCAATGAGGAAAAGATAAATAATCCAATAGAAAAAGAAATGAAAGACTTGAACAGTTACTTTATATATAAGAAAACCAGAATGGCCAATACGCATGAAAAGATGCTCAAACTTACAAATAACTAGGGAAATGCAAATAAAAATCATGAAGTATTACCATTTCACATCCAGTAGATAGACAGAAAACATAAACTCAAATAATATTAAGTGTTGGCAAGAATGTAGAGCACTCTCCTCCACTGTTGGTGGAGTACAAATTGGTACAACCACTTTGGAAAACAGTTCTACATTACTAATAAAGTTGAAAATGTATAAGCCCTAGGATTCTTTGGTATATTCTCTAGAGATACTCTTGTAAATATATATCAGGAGATTTGTACACGAATGCTTATAACAATTAAAAAGAAAGAAACTCTATCAAGAGTAGAATATTCTACAGTAGTGAAAATGAATGAACAACCACACACAAATGGATAAATCTCATTTTTGATGGTCAAGCAAAAGAAGCAAATCATAGAAGAATAACAAGGGTATGATTACATTTATATAAAAGTTTTAAACAAGTGGATATACTCATGGATGGTAAAATTATAAAGAAGAGTAATAGAAGGATTATCATAGAAGTTAGGAGTCTGGTTACATTTGGAGGAGAAGGAAGGGGTGCAATGGGGAAGGGGCACATGGTGGCTTCCAAGGTAGTGACAATGTTCTACTTCTTAACCTGAATGGAGGCTATACGGATGTTCTCATTATTCTTTAAACTGTACATACTATTTTATATACTCTGCTGTATGTGTGATATTTTCAAAATAAAATGATTTTTAAAAGTATAAAATGTTCTATATATGTATACCTGTGTATGAATGTGTATGTGTGTGTGGGTGTGTGTTCCATAAAGGAAAACAACAGAATTTTCAGTGACAAAGTGTCAGAAAGCTGTTCACTAGACTTACTAAATTATTTCATATAATTGGCAAGTTGAATTGAATGAGTTTACCACAAAGTCCTGATTTTTGTATATATAGTTCCTACTAAACATATGCTTGGAAAGTGTTACCACGTGTCTTATTTAATCTATCAATTGAATTATTCATTCTCAAGTTGTCCACTTTCATTTCCTTTGGTAAAAGATAAATTCTTAATTTTAAAAGATAAAAATCCAGTTGAAACATGCCCATTCTTTTCTTAACCTTTATTTTTTTTTAAAACCAGCCTATGTTAACTATATCTTTCTGGAACAGGATCAGAAGAAAATTGCATCAAACTCTAAAGCCATTAGCATGTGTGACATTGTGAAAATACTAAAGATGAAAAAAAATCCTGTTTGTTTGGTTATATTATTTATATTAATTAAGACCTCTTTTCAATATATTAAATATAACACAGATTTAAAGAATCAGAAAGAACCTTCAAAAGTTATTTACTACAGTCATCTCTTTAAGTAGGACTCAAATTATCTCAAGCAAATAAATTAGCATCCTAATTTGAAAATAGCTCCTGAAAAGATTTTATAGCATCACCTCCTATTAAGCAGTCTGAAAATTTTTATGTCTAACTCAGAACCCTTTTAATACAATATTGACATACAGTAAACTTTGTTACCCAGATGACAGGATGTGGATTTACCTAGGACAGTGGGGCCCTAGCAAGTACTCAACTCCCAAGTCTCTACTGGAGGAAGTAGGAAAGTAAAGGGCTCAGAGCCCTACCCATTTGGCTCCAGTGGTTCCAAACGCCCCAGACCCCTGGCTTTCCCCAGAGACCTAGCCCCAAAGCTTGTCTCTCTCTACATAACCAATAGTTGACTATCATTTTGTTTTTACTCTGACTTGAGTTTATCTATAACTTTTTTCTCCCCCAACCTCCTTCCACTCAATTATCCCAGTAATCAAGAACTTTATATTTCCAGTGAGAATGAATACCTAGAATATTTTTTAAATCCTAAAAATGTTACCTATAAATGAAAAAAAGAAAATCCCAAATTTTCTAAGTTTATGGGTACCTTTTCTAAAAGAAGTATATTGGAAGGTCTTTTTTTTTTCTTGTAATCATGGACAATTTCAAAGTATATTCCCTTTTTTTACAGTACAGTACTTTTTTTACAATAAAGACTCCCTGAGGTCAGAGGCTAATTTTGTTTTAGTTTTTATACCTGACATACTCCATTGGACTATTACTGTGATATAACCTATGAGGGAATTAAAAATGTTAGCTGTGTTTAACTGAAGCAATGGAGGCTCGATAAAGTTTTGCCTTACATGATTGTTGCATTCCTCTTCTTCTTCATCGAAGTCTAGACCCTGATGAACAATCTCAGTAGTGCTGTTCTCCTGAAAGAGATTGTTCTCCAAATCAGATACTCTGGTGGCCTCAGTTGTGACTTTTACTTTCATACTATGAAAGCCAGTGGAGACCAATCCCACTTGCAGGTTTACAGGCTCCCCCTCGAACAGCAGGAAGTGTGAGTTTACCCCTTCTTTAAAACCAGGGGGTTGGTAATCATGTGGAGTCACTGCAAAATGAAAAGGGCAGAAAACCAAGAAAACTGTGAGTTTCAATAAAAGTCAAATTAATCTTTCATGTGTAGCAACAGGTATCTTTCAGATGCTTGCAAAATCTCTCTATGTAAAATATTACTTTGACACTTAAGAAGGAATTTAACTAGAGGTCTCCACCTACCCGCATTATAGTAGTGGAGTTTCATAGTAAGTATAACATCATTAGGAAGGGGTCCAAGGTTCTGCATCAGTATATATAATTTACGGATCAGTAGAACACTGGCTTTCTTAATATCTTCACTGTTTGTCCCACTTTCGAAGCTTGTACTACTGCTATAACCATATAGAAAAACAGCATACTTTTCAATCATATGTAATACTGAAACTCTATTTTAAAAAGAACAAAACTCTTAACCATATGATCAAATAAATATAAATATCAGGACACTTGAGACCATTTTTAGAATGTAAATTAGAGCAGTGATTGTACTTTCTGCAATGTATATACAATGGATTTCTTAAGTAGCAAGTTCCCTTAAATATGACCTGATTTTTTAAAAATTTGAGTTACAAATAACCACATGCCATAATAGTGAGAACAATGGATTTGGAATTAGGAGACTTGACATCTAATATTGGGTCTGCTGCTAACTAACTGAATGAGCTGTGTCAAGTCATTTAGACACTCTAGATCAGTTAGCTCACTTTGCAGGATAAGCTTATACACATTTCTACACCTTTCCAGATTTTCTATTTGAAAATTGGTCATCAGTTCTGGGCCCTTCCTCCGTCTGGTTATCTGTCAGAGATGTCCCTTCCTCTTACATGGATTCCAACAATGGCTATCTATTCTTCTCGCTTTTCTTCTTGTCTACACTACAATAACATTCTCTATGCTACTGCTGCAATAATATACCTAATAGGAAAATCTCCTCATGTCACTCTCTTGCTTAAAATTCTTCTATTACACTCATCACCTTTCAATCAAATTCAAGAATGGTATGTGTACAATGACTTTCATGAGCAGCCACGCCCTCACCTACAACCTCATCTGCATTTACTACCCAGTTTCTTCTCACCCATGTGCATTTGCATATGCCGTTTACTTTGCTTGTATTGTGTTTTTCCCACTTCTTTTCCTGACTCTCCTCAATTCATCCTTTAATAGCTAGCTCATGTGTCACCTCTTCAAGGAAGTTTTCCCTGATAATTCTTATACATTACTCCTATGTATAATTGTTTGTATGCCCCCCTCTAGATTATGCGTGGCTCTATCTTTCATGTCCACTGTTTGGTGCCAGCTAGAGTAAATACTCAGTAAACATTTGTGGAATGAATGAATGAATGTACAAGTGGAACCAAATTACCTTCTAACTCTAAATATTTTTTTATTTCTCTCCAAAATTTTCTTCCCAAATTGGTTTCATATTTGAATAGCTTCTAGGAAGGACTATCAACTGCAATATATTTGCACAATGTCTTTCACATAGTAAGCACTCAATAGTGAATAATAATCCTAAGTAATTGAGC
Source organism: Mirounga leonina (assembly GCF_011800145.1). Lineage (NCBI taxonomy): Eukaryota > Metazoa > Chordata > Mammalia > Carnivora > Phocidae > Mirounga > Mirounga leonina. The sequence goes on along the minus strand of NW_023270436.1, from coordinate 22,752,703 downwards.
TACTGGAGGAAGTGTGGATTCATAAAACAGACATTATTAAGTGAATACATCTGCTCCTTTTTTGATTTTGAACAACAAAGTTTTGTCTCCTAAGATTTAACCAATTTGAAATAGGTAACTCAAGTGAAGGGCTATAGCATTTAGCTCATGGGATCTTTCAGTATACATCATATTCATAAAATCATATCCATGTAAAATCATACTCAAGACTCCCTTGTACTCTTTTAAAAGGGAAATTATCTTTACTATGGAAGAGGTGATAAAGTAATTTTGTATGACTGATCATTTAAATAAATGTCTACCTTTGGTTTCTAGGAGATTAGTAATATGCATTACCTTCTCTCCTCCTTAATAGCCAAAAGATTTGGCCATTTCTGTTTTACTGCTCACCACTTGGCATATGTGCCTTCATAACAAAAGAGATTAATCTGGTTGCCAGTAGTACTTATATTTAAATTTTGTAGAGTAAAAGGCAACTGTTTAATGTGGGAGAATATGTACGGAAAGTGCTGTACAATCTGTACAATGCTATATAAATGCTAGCTTATGATGATTAATATTTTAATTCTCATTCCTAAAACTTACTTCCTCTGCACATCCTACTGCTGTCTGCAAGTTTTACAAATGAGAGGATAATTAAGGAAGTGAATCTCAGAGAGAAATCCTCAAACTGCAGTAAATGACAAGACAGAGCTAACAGCAGAAAATTGAGTATTAGGCCACGTTTCTCTTCAGAGTTGCTCCTTTCATGGGCACTCATTCCCCTGACTTGGAGCCCTCTACCACCCAGGCCTTTTCACCACCACCCACCCCCTCCACTTCTATTCCATCTCATCAGCAAAACTGAGATCTTTCTGAATCCAAAAGCTACTGGGATGGGAATAAATATCGCTCTTCAATAAAACATCTCCACCTACACCAGGGATCTTTTTAAGCAAATACCCATGTCTTTGCTCTTTAACCCACTAGTATGTCTAAAACTTGGCATTTTAAACTTGATAGGAAAAAGTAGTGCTTTCCAGTCTTTTCCATACTGGGACAAACATAAAAAATTACATTTGTATGACAGATTGGGAGAAGTAGATGAGAATGTTTGTATCTATAGGCAAATAGTTCAGGGGTTTCATTCACTCCAGATCCAGTCTGGCTATACTGAGGGCAAAAAAGATTAATATCTTGGCATAGCAACTGAGAAACTTCAGGTTAGTGTCTAAATAGAATCTTATGGAGTTCTTCAATCAACACCATGTAGACAGCCTCATTAATATAATTTCTACTGCGATGCCACCCACCAACCACCACTGCCTCCAAGGACCACTACCATCACTACCACTACCACCAGGTACCATTTACTGGCCTTTTAACATATGCCAGGCATGGGCAAAGCTTTGTATATGTATTATAAGTTAATAGTCACAGCAACCATATGATGTAAATATTATTAATTCCACTGTGCAGATGAGAATACTAGTATTTAGGGAGGTTAAGTAATCTGTCCAAAGTTAGACCAATAATGGAGTGTTCCAAGCTAGGTCTCTAGGAATTGGAACTCTTAACCACCAAACTTAACTTCCTTTAAACCCCACTAACATCACCTATGAGGAGAAGAGGAAAAGAAGCAAAGGAAGACTCTACTCCCACCAACTTCATCCATGGATTTCAGAAATTTGAACAATTATTACTATTATTAATGGAGGGTTTTTATAGGATTAGTGGGGAAGTTACAAAGGAAATATAAGCCTTATCTATGGCTTCAAGAAGCTTATGTTTACCTCAGTCCTATTTCTCATGTTCATTAAACAATTAGATTCTACCTGTCAAAATCCATAGTGGCTCCTTCTTTTGTGTATTTGAATTTGAACTGGTATATCTCAGTCACTTTCTAGAAATATCAAAGGGAATAGAGAAAGAAATTACTTACAAAAAAGAAATCCAGAACCTTATCTGGTAATAGGTGAGGAATATTTTTATTGTATACCTATTATACTACTTACATACCTCTTTGTTTCACAGCATAACATTATTCAGGAGCAGTATTTCCAAATATAAAGATAACTTAATTTTTCACGTCCATGCTAAAAATGAGTTAGATGGCAAATTCTATTGTTACTGTTTCAAAGCTGGAGAAACTAAGAGGCAGAGTTAAATATCTGACCTGGCATAGGTAAATGACAGTGAAACCAGTTGAGAAATCATTCATTCATGTAACAGATATTTATCAAATGTCTACGTTGTGTTAGACGCTGGAGTCAAAGTGGTGAACATGACAAAAAAGGTCCCTGTTTTTCTGGAATAGACAGACTGGTGAGACAGTCAATAAATAAGTAAACAAAATAATTTCAGATAGTAATAAGTACTGTGAACAATATGAAGCACAAGCTGTGATAGAGAATAGAAGGGAGAGGTGCTAATTTGGTTTGGAAGGCCAAGGATGGCCGCCTTTAAGGGATGATCCTTGAGCTGAGCCTCAGTGACAAAAGGGGATCACGTGCAGATCTGGGGGAGGGCGGAGTATCCTGGGCAGAGGGAACAGCAGTGCAAAGTTCTAAAGCAGGAAAGTAAGCCTCTTTCAGGGCCAAAGAGGAAGCCAAGTGGCTGGCAATGAGTAAGCAAGTAAGAGAGTGTAGGAGATGAGGATATGGAGCTTTATTGGCCATGATAAGGGGTTTGGATTTTATTCTAGGTAAACCAGAAATACACTGAAGTGTTTTAAGCATGGGAGTAATTTGCATGTTTTTAAGATCACCCTGGCTATTTTAATAGTGCAGAAGGAAGAAGTGGAAATCATGAGAGCAATTAAGAGGCTACTACAGTAATTCAGGGAAGACCAGAATGGCAACAAGAAAACTAGAAAAATTCAAAAAGGAACCAGGATCTATGACATCAGGTCTTGTTTTTTTGATCCTGCACTAAAAACTCAGATACCACTGCTATTTGCTCTCCTCACTGTTAAGAAAGCTAGAAACAAAGAGGGAAACATATCCTCATAAGAGACATTGTAAATATAACATGATTGTTATAATGTAAATATAACATGTAAAATAACATGATTGTCTGGTAGTTGAAGCAAACGTTTGGCCCAGATACATTGTACAGCTTGTCCACAGATCTGGAGAAAGTCCGAAAGAGAGGTAAAGTGTGTAAGTGTAAGTAGAACACAAAAAAATGCCCTTCATTCATCTGTTTCAATTTTTGGTCTTGATATTGTGGGAATGAGGATGTTGGATTGATCAGAAAGTCTCAATGTTTCTGTTACTTTACTCTAAGACTTGTTCCCCCAGCTCTACTGATCTTAAAACCTTAGCAAACAACTTAATCACAGGTTATCAGGTCCTGGAGAAATTGGCTCATGCTGCTTAAACTCTAAGACAACTGATTTGTAGTGGACTTAATTTAAAAGATAAAATATTTTTCTAGCAAGACAGTCTACTTGGGAAATCAAACAAAACTTTGAAGGCTGCTTTGTGAGTAGAGTAGGCGAGGTATGTGACACTAGTGTTGCCTACCACAACAGGTTCACCCCAGACAGGGAAGATACACAGCATCCTCTCTTTGTTCATGCTGAGTGTAATTGCCCTGCCAAGCAAACCGTGTCTATTCTTCCTGCCTGCCCATGTTTCACAACAAACTCTAGCTTTTCAATGCTCTGAGCTATCTTTTATTTTTTTAATTATAACAAGAGTAGATCCTTTAGCAGCTGATAATTTTATTAACATGTTATTTGGTCCCTGAAGCAATTCATAAGAGTTATGTTTACAATGGTTTTATACAAGATGCTAATCCCTTATAACTTCAATCTGACTCTGATTATGACAGAAGATATATTGACAGCAAGCATTGGTCTCTTCTTAACATTGCATAAAACATTTTCCTACTTTTCAGATTAATGTGTCGCCTAATAAAGATGGGCCTTTAAAGCACTCAACGATGGTTTCTGTTAATCATACTGAATATATTCAGATACCAAAGCAATAGCAACATATATAGCCTTTTTTCCTCCCTTCACATTCCAATCCATTGGCAAGACTTTCAAGACTATCTCCAAAGCATATCCCAAGTCCATCCATTTATTATCACCCTGTCCAAACCACCACTATCTCTCTTCATCTGATCTCCTTGCTTGCAAAGTATTCCTCCAGTAATTCATTCTCTGTTCTATAGCCAAAAAGGGTTTTTGAAAATATAAATCAGACCATGTTACTCCTTTGCTTAAAACACCCCAATGGTTTCCCGTTGCCCTTAGAATAAAATCCAAAAACTACTTTATCCCACAAGATCTTACACATCTGTCCCTTGTCTACCTCTCTGACCTTATCTTCTGCTTCTTTCTCTCCTACCCACTAAGCTCCAGGCTCAGGGCATGAACTCACAAGATGCCTTGTAGCTTAGGGCCTTTGCCCAGCGATACTCTGGAACATGCTGTCTCCAGTAGATGATGATAATATTTGGGCACTGCCCTAAATGCTCTACATGTATTCATTCTTATGCAGTCAGTACTCTGAGGTAGGTATTATTATCCTCATTATACATGAAGCTAGTAAATGTTAGAGCTGGGATTTGACTCCAGCACCTACAATGTTAACCACTGTGCTATTCTGCCAATCACGTGCCATTGCCTCTCACAGACCTGCATAGGCTGACTTCTCTGGCCCTTCAGGCTTAGCTCCACAGGCCTTCCACAGACTATACTCCAATCCCTCCTTCTCCATTCCCTGCCTCAGCACTCTCCAGCACACTACCTTTCTTTTATTTTCTTCATAGCATTAGGACTATCTGAAACTGTTTTGCTCATTTTTGTTTGTTTATTGTTTATTCTCCCTCAAGGATATAAGAATGTAAGCTTCCAGAGAGCAGGGACCTTGTCTATCCCATTAACTCCTGTGTTTTTATACCTTGAACAGTGCTAGGAACATAAAGGGAACCCAATTAATATTTGTGGAATAAACATTCAGCCAGGATAGAGTTCACCCTCAATTAGGATTTTATCCTACAAGGATTTTTTTTAAAACAAAGTTTCTAAAACCAAACTGTGGCTAGAAACAGAGACCATGTATAGTTCAGTTCTTGAAATAATCTATTAAAAATGGATGCTGACCACCTCCAATAGGCACAAAGGAATAGATGGTGAAACAATAAGATTTTTGTCCTCACAGTATTGATACATAGCTATTCTTTTTTTTTTTAAAGTAGGCTCCATGTCCAGGGTGGAGCCCAACACCAGGACTGAACTCACCACCCTGATATTAAGATCTAAGTTGAAATCAAGACTCAGATGCTTAACCGACTGAGCACCCAGGCGCCCCCACAGCCATTCTTTATAGTTCTATCATGCATTACGTTGTGTAAAACTTTCCTTAACATATTTACATTTTGGTTTACACAACTTATTAATACCCTCCACACATTTTATAGTGTTTAACTGTAGGAAAGCTACACTATCCCTCTTCACTACTTTACTTTTGTCAATTCACCTGTCATGAAATGGAGCAACCAGAACAAAACTTCTACTACAGAAATACTGCAACTTTGTGCAATGTCCAAAACTCCACTGGCCCCCGGACTGGGTAAGCACACTTAAGACAGAGGTTTGCAACTATTCTACTATGACAGACTCTGCACAAGATTGCTACAAATTTTAATCCATGTGTAAAATATATTTTTGTTTCAGGTATATGTTAATATTGCTATTGTTTCTTCAGTTTTGTTTAGAGAAGGAAATACTTCTACAGGTAAGAGTCAAGAAACATGGCACAATATTAGATAAACACCAAAAGACTATGTCTACATGAGAATGTTGTTTTGTGAGTATATAAAAGAATGAGAAGGGTGCCTGGGTGGGTCAGTCAGTTAAGCATCTGCCTTCGGGTCAGGTCATGATCCCAGGGTGCTGGGATCAAGCCCCACATTGGGCTCCCTGCTCGGTGCAGTCTGCTTCTCCCTCTCCCCCTGCCACTCTCCCCTGCTTGTGCTCTCTTCTCGCTCACTCGCTCTCTCTCTCTCAAAATAAATAAATAAAATCTTCAACAACAAAAAAAGAATGAGATTAGGGAGGTAAGTGGTTGTATCAGTAACTTGATGCTAAATATAAACTATAAAATAGTGCAATCCCATGGATACTTTTAGGCATTATGAACATTACTATTCCATAGTTATACTGTACTTATTGCTGACTTGTTTGGTGTTCTTTTGAGTCTTTTAATACCCTCAAACATGACACTAAAACTTTTATCAATCAAAAGGGTACCATGCACACACAGGGGTGAGGGATCACTGTTATATGGAACGATCTGTAAGCATTCAAAATATTTTTTTCTAGGTTATAAATGGTAGCTCAGCACTTCGTATTATAAGCTTTTGTTTTCTAACTTCATTATTTGCCTGCATCAAGCTCATTTTAATAGCACGCCCCCCCCACACACACCCTCCACCCTAAGAGTTTTCTGTAGTTAAATTTGCTCAGCATTTCACTGAGCAGAAGCACTGGTTTCAGATTAAGAGTTTTATATGCACAAGAAAACAAAATAATTCATTGCATTAAGAAAATGACCACTTTGTTAACAATTTATCAGAAGGTTTTTGTTTGGGAAGCTTCCCCTCAAACCTACAGGGGGAAAAAAAGCATTTTGAAACTAAACAAGAGACAAAGATAAAAAGGGGTAGTTCAGGCATTGAGGAATTGTTACCTACCTGTATGTACCAGTTTTCCTCCACCTTGTTCAAACAGTTATTTATAATCTTCCCAAGAAAGGATATTAAAGGCTAAAAATGCTTAATTTAGTCTTGAATGCTACCAGTTACGCTAAATCCATAGGCTTAAGAAGGAAAATTGAAAGCAAGGCAAAAGGAAAGAGAAGAAGGAAAGAAAATTAGGAGGAAAATAGAGAATAGAAGGAGAAGAAAGAACAGAAGGCTTCTCCCTCCATCTCTATGCCATTGCCAGAGAGTAGTACAAGTAACTATTACATGTCCAGGACTATGATATTCACTCTGGGAGACAGAAAACAAGACAAGACACTTGTCCTCAAGAATTCAGAATCTGGTTGAAGAGATAAAGTAATCTACATGAATCAACTGAGAGTGTTAAATTGTGGGGTCCCATTAGAAAAGGAATTTGGAGAAGGAGGAAATTAGTGTGAACAGCATAGGCCAACAGGCTTTCATGGGAGATTTGAACATTAAGTTGGCCTTGAAGATGAGTAGGATTCAATAGGGAAGAAATTATGAGAGAAAGAAGAAGTAAAGATCTGAAAAATCTATGAACAGGTCAAATAGGGGAGAATTTAGTTGGCAAAAAAAGGAAAAGTTTAGAATTATGCTGTATTTTCCAAAAGGCCACAAACAGAAAGGATTCAGAATTGGTTAAAATAAATAATAAAACGTGGTTTTATACATGCAGAGATTTTTAATTTTAACATGTTAGGGAATAGGCTCCTCTACGCTTTTTTTTTTAACACCCCTAAGTAGTTTTTAAAATCTCATAATAAAGAATTGGTGAAGTTTATAATAAAACACACTGGAAGAGCTTATGGTGAGTTACTTTGCTCATATAGTAATCTAGTAACATAATCAATAGCCTCAACTCAGGTAAACATATTTAAATATAATCCCTTCTCAATGTGTGTCCTTACCTCTGGTTCCTTGGGATTTGTATAAAGCTGTTTAAGGAGAAATAAATAACATTTAATTTCTGAAACTTATTAGGTTACTCCTCACAGAATACATTTTCTATGTGAAGAGTTCAAATTGTGCTCTATTAATTAAGGACTGAGATATACATATCTCAAGATAATTTGTTATGGTTTAAAAATATAAATCAAATATCTAAGACTTTCTATATTATCTTCTCATTTGCTTTCTATTCTTAACCATACATAGCATGTTATACTCAGAAGGGCACAAAACTTCAAAAAAGTCTACACAACCATAAAAACAAACACTCCAAGTCTATAAAGTAATTTAAAAAAATGAAATCCTGATAGCCAATATGTGAAGCAGATAGTATGTCCTATATACTTTCCCATGTATTGTAATATACCTAAGAAATACATAATTTGTGATCTTTCATTAAAACTTCTGGTAGATTCTATTTTTTTAATTCCAAAATGTCATAGGACAGATAAAGAAACTCAGGAAGCAGTGGAGATAGTACTGTTTTAATATTTTACTTGCCAAAAAAACAACATAGTAGAAACATGGGTTTGGTCTTTAAGTGTGTACTTACTGTAAGTACTGCCATGTGTAGCTTCAAGAGAAAAGAAAACTATTGTTATTATATACTTGTGCTGATATTATTGTTATTTTCAATAAAGGCTAATTAAAATTATTTCAGAGAGATTCCAAAGATTTGGGTAGAAGATCTAAAAAAGAGATACTAATTCACTCATTCATTCAAGTGAGTATAAATTTACATATATAGGGTTCTGCTGGAGAGGAGGGATGCAAAAAAAAAATGATAACTATCTATACTATCTAAAAGTTATATTTTAGTTTGGGAGGCAAAAGATATACAAAATAATTCATTTTTACTAAATATTAAATATGCCACCAGTATCTCCAAAAAATTGTCTTTTGAAACTAATCTACTAAAGTAAAAATTTTAAAGTCTGATAGGTCTATAAAACCCTTGCCCTACCTACATATATATTACTATACACAGATTCTCTCTGCTTGAAAGAGTAAGCCAATATATAGAGATATAATCTAGTCTCTGATAAAAATTTAAAAACTAGAATACAAATTAGAAAATTTCTGGACCAGGGCTGGCTCAGTTGTTAGAGCATGTGACTCTTAATCTCAGGGTTGTGAGTTTAAGCCCCACGATGGTCACGGAACCTAGTTAAAATTGAAAAAAAAAAAATTTTTTTTTAAAGAAAATTTCCCAACCATAATTTCATATCAAACTATTCACCTATTGCACCCAAAGGACTAAAACTTTAGTGACACTGTGTGGCTATTTTGGTTACTGCATACAACTGATTTTGAGACTACATAGTGAAACTCTCTATTAATTATTTGATTAATAGTTCATTCATTCAAAAAGAGACATGGCCCCTGATCTCAGGGAACATGCAGACCAACAGGAGAGAAAACATTAAACAAAAAAGCAAACAGGTACATCATTACAACTGTGTTAACTGCTATGACAATGTAGCACAGGGTGCTTGAGAACATTAAACAAAAGGACAGTCTAGGCTGGGGTGGGGGGGTATGTGCCAGGAAGACCCCTCTAAGAAAGTAAATATTTAGCGTGAGACCTAAAGGATAAATTGGATTTAGCCAGGTAAAAGGTATGGGTAGGGAAGAGAATTTTGCAGGCAAAAGCAACAATACATACAAAGGGAAAAGGCACTTGGCATGTTCTAGAATCCTTGTGTGGCTTGAACATGGTTAGCAATGGTGAGAGTGATGACTTCTGGAAAGGCAGGTGAGACTAGATCATACAGGTTCTCTGTGAAGGACTCTAAATTTTATTTTAAAAGCCATGGAAGATTTTCAGGCAAGAGATTGATATGATAAGACTTAGATTTCTGAGAGACGCCTGGGTGGCTCAGTTGGTTAAGCAACTGCCTTTGGCTCAGGTCATGATCCCAGGGTCCTGGGATCGAGTTCTGCATCGGGCTCCCTGCTCAGCAGGGAGTCTGCTTCTCCCTCTGACCCTCTCCCCTCTCATGCTCTCTCTCATTCTCTCTCTCTCAAATAAATAAATAAAATATTAAAAAAAAAAAGACTTAGATTTCTGAAAGAATGTAGTGTGGATAGTGAGTTGGAATGGTAGGGGACTGAAATGGGAATAAGGAGACAGATTAGGAGGCTATGTACAATATAGTCTCTTCTTTATAATAATTATCTAAAAATACCTACATACTTACTTTAAAGAATTTGAGAATATGAACTACAAAAAAATGGTAAAATCACCCAAAATTTCACAACTAGAAATAATCATCATCTTCAACAGAAGAACATCTTTCAAGATCTCTAGATACTCAAACTTGACTTAAACTATTTTTAACACATTAATTATTTCCTAGTAGGAAATTAAGATACTAACAACGAGTCTAAGTCATCCATCTAAGGTATTGTCTTTTAATCTCCCCAAACAGTAAATTTAATCGATTCAGTCATACAGGTAGTCATTTAAGTAAAATAAATCCATCAAATGAGGTAGATAATCTTTTTACATCACACTGCTCTTTTAGTACATGTAACATTGTAATTATTTAACAAGTGACGCTATTAGAGTGTGACCTCCTTGAATGGAGGAATCACATCTTTCTCTCATTTTTGTCTCATCCAGTATTTAGATACAATGTCTGGCACAGATTAAATAGATAAGAAAGGAAGGGAGGAGGGGAGGAAATGAAGGAAGGAGAGAAGAAAGGAGGGAAAGAAAAAGAGAAGGTAGAGAGAGAGGGAGGAAGGAAGGAGAGATAAAGGAAAGGAGAAGAGGGAGGGAATGAGGGAGGAAAGAGAAAAAGAGTTAACACATAGTGCTTATTATGTGCCAGGCATTGTTCTAAACATTTTAGATCAGTGGTTCTAAAAGTATGGTCCCTAGACCAGCAGTGTCAACATAACCTGAAATTTATCTGAAATGCAAATTCTCACATCAGAAATTTTGGGATGGAGCCTGGCAATGCTTTAACAAGTCCTCCAGGTGATTCCAATGCAAGCTAACATTTGAAAACCAGTGCTTTAGATTAGTTCATTATCTCAAACAACCCTAAGAGGTTCTGTTATTATCCCCCATTTTGTATATAAAGAAACTAAGGTACCAAAAGGTAGGTACTTGCCCAAGATCACATAGGTGTTAAGTGCAGAACTGGGATTCCCTTTAGACTGATTACAAAACTTGTGTTCTTAACTATATTGCACTGCCTCTCAATGATGGATGCTCAAGAAATGTTGCTAAATGAACGGATGGTGGAGAATGAATGAATAGTGTTCAGTATGCTGGTGATGACCCTTTCCATTTAAACCTGTCCAAATACTAAGGGCCTTCAAAGTTCAAAAGCCATTTTCTCCAAAAGATTTCCTTCATGCTCCTTACTATATACAACCCCTCTTTTTCCATATTCCTATTGTACACAAGCAGTATCTTTCCTTTAGCATGCATTAATTTCTAATGAGTATTATGGGTACTTATATCTGATATTTTTACACAAAAATATCAAGCTGATGTGAAAAAAAATCAATATTTAATAGCCTAATAGGACACAGGTACTGGCCAATCAGAATGGATGCCAACTTAGCCCAGAATCAGAAAGGATGCCAATTTAGTCTTAGCTGGGTTCCTGGAAGCTCCCCGTGGGCCAGATGTTAACCCTTTAGTTGCTAGATTATGGATAGGTCTGGAGAGATCCCAAAAGAGACAATGGTGAAGTGAGGGGGAGATAATGGTGGGGGTCACTCAGGGTCTCAGCAAAACAGCTATTTACCACCCATTACAGAGTATTTCAATATTTTAACAATAGCCACAGCTGGGCCAATGTATAATAGCTAATCATCAGCCACGCATATGAGTATCATTTCTCTTCTGCCATGCTCTAGAAGATCTTTGTGTGCACAAGCCCGTATCTGTTTTAATTTTGTATCCCTCAGTCCCCCAGGTCAGTGTTGAATAAATCATAAAAAATAACTGTTCACTGAAAAAGGAAATGTATGAGTGCAACTAAATAATCTATTATAAGGCTATTCACCTCAAAATTCTTTATAAAGGAATAGGAATTGAGAAGGAGTTAGAAGAAGATATAGATGGGGAAAAGGAGGGGAAGCAGTGGTAGAAGGTTCATTTATATACATCTTGTCTCTTCAACTAGGACTAGAGCCTCTAATTTTTATACCTTCATAGCAGTCTTGGGCAGCAAGAAAGATCTGATATACTTAAAATTCAAGCTGCATTTTTAAAAATCCAAGGTACAATACTAGCTATTTGAGGAAACAGGTTATATACATGCACCAAACATAGTTAACAAAATAACTATCATAGAATAAAAACTAATTATTCAAGTCCGTTTTTTCCTTTCATATCTGTGAATTGAATCACAACTATTTTGAACATGTTTAATGTGCTAAATGCCAGATTCTTGTCTCCCCTGTCCCACATCCTCTGGATCTCTTCCAGTGACTTCAGAGGAAATTCTGTGGTCAAAAAGATATGCGTATGTAAAAGAGAAAAATGAAGGTTTCCTTTCTAATTGATGAAAACAAGACATCAACAGGACAACAAAGACATAAAAAGAAACTTTCATAAATGCAAATGTAGGCACTAGTGCACTGTTAATACACAACAACAAAATAAAAGCTAAACTTTTTTTAAGGTATAAAAGATAAGTCTTTAATCCTGGTATAAATTTAAAAACATTCTTACGTATCTCTTTTCCAAAGCATCAAAACAACCTTGGATCCTGTCAAGAAATAAATATTTGATGTCAATTTGGACCAGATGCGAAAGCCAAAAAAATTCCAAGATACAGAACTGATTTATATATTTTGCTTTTAAGTACATTAAATTGGTAATCATTTTACCTTTCCCATTTGAACTCTTTTTTAAAACAGTGTCATTTAATATGTTGATAGATCTTTATAATAGGTAAGCAAATTAAAGGTAGAGAACCACATCTTATTTTTCTTTTTGCCTTCCATAATGTTTAGAATACTAACACGCATATGATGAGTAATCAAATTTTGATTGATATTTTTCTCTTTTTAAAATTTTTGTTATTGAAGTTGACATACAGTGTTATATTTGTTTCAGGCGTACAATATTTTTCTTTCTTTATACAAGTCCATTTTTTTCAAAAACAAAATTAAATCAGGATATTAAAATTATATTGAATATTGCTGTAAATTTCCAGGAAATTGTGAAAAAAAAGGAAAGAAGGAAGGAAGGAAAAAAAGAAAGGAAGAAAAGGTTTTAAGGAAATGATCTTACCAAATAAAGTCTTATGGGTAATTTCAGCCATGATAAAAATAATGTTCAACTTTTGTGGAATTTCAATTACTTACCATTTGATAATATGCAGTGACCCAGGACATTTTTTATCTTCTCGAAGGATTTTTAAACTGAGGTCTACAAAAACAGAAACACAGTGTATTTTCCTTTACTAAATGATTACTGTACTAAATTTGTCCATGCTAAATAAGGGTATTTCCTTTAACTATTTTATTTATATAACTTAGTTTTATAGCTTATAAAAACATTTTGAATCTCTAAATATCTACTCTAAAAATAAATCCTATGTTGAAAACTAGTTTAGTTCCAATTTTGATTATAGTTTAGCAGTCTTCCCTTCTACAATGCAGCACAACTGAGTTGATTGCACATTCAATTTGTGTCACTTCTTTGCTTCTGTTGAATTCCGAGTAATCATAAGGGACTATTGAGACCATATCCATTAACCAATTTAAAACATGTACCTCAATCTCAAGTCAGTTCTCTCATATTTGTCTCCCCCTAAATGAAAATAAAGATGAAAAATTTTCCCATGGATTATTCTCAAATATTAATTTCCATCTGAAATTCAACTACCTTACTACAGTTAGAGAAGAGGAAAATCATATTAAAAGAGTTTTGGCTTAGGGGCGCCTGGGTGGCTCAGTCAGTTAAGTGTCTGCCTTCAGCTCAGGTCATGATCCCAGGGTCCTGGGATGGAGCCCTGCGTCGGGTTCCCTGCTTGGCGGGGAGACTGCTTCTCCCTCTCCCTCTGCCTGTCACTCTGCCTGCTTGTATTCTATCTCTCTGTCAAATAAATAAATGGATAAAATCTTAAAAAAAAAAAGTTTTGGCTTAGATTAGTCCAAAATCAATCACTGATTCATGTATGACTTTGCATGTCACTTCACCTTTTCATATTGTTTTCCTATCCTAAAACTGATGTTCCCTCTACCTCTACTGAGGTACATGAAAATTATTCCATGTTGGCATAATATTTAGAGATTACCAAAAAGAGAGTGACATAGGAGTACTGAGCATTTTTATGATGTATGTTACTTTAAGAACGAACACTGAGAGGGAGACATACAACTTCTACTAAAACTACCACAAAAAATAAAGCTATAAGTAATAGTATTACCTCTGTAAGAAGGAAGGAAGGAAGGAAGGAAGGAAGGAAGGAAGGAAGGAAGGAA
>NW_023270436.1:22660853-22738566 GCF_011800145.1 Mirounga leonina | reverse complement strand
GAAGGAAGGAAGGAAGGAAGGAAGGAAGGAAGGAAGGAAGGAAGGAAGGAAGGAAGGAAGGAAGGGAGGGAAGGAGGGAGGGAGGGAGGAAGGAAGGAAGGAAGGAAAGAAGGAGAGAAGGGAGAAAAAGTGAGCCTAAAATGGAGTCACTTGCCCCCCATGAGGAGCAAACCAAGACTTAATTGCAAGAATGTAACCTTTAACCAGTCAATCTGGAATTTCCTGATCAACACTTGTGAGGTAATCTGCATGGCGGACCCCCCCTCCTCCCGAGGAAGGTGACCTTGCCTGAAATAAACCTTTCTTTTCTTTCACTAATGACTTCCTTGTCCTGCCCTGTTTCTGCCTATAACAGTCTAACAATTTGTATTGCTCCTCAGAGCTCCTATTTGCTAGATTGGATGCTGCACTATTCATCAATCATTGAATAAAACCAATTAGATCCTCAAATGTACTCAGTTGAATTTTGTTTTTTAACATCCACCCCCCATGCCTAGGGCAGTGATTGGCACACAATAAGCCCTTAATTAATCACCCCAAACATGCCTTTTTCCAGTTTTTTCCAATTCTGTTCCAAACAAGGAGAAATGCCACCATGTGCTACATATAAACATATTCACAATTACAGATTTATATTCTATAGACCAAAAGAAGACATGATACAAATGAAGTTGTCATGATTGCAAGTGTCATGCTTTTGTACTTACAGCACACATGCATTTCAATGATGCTAGCTAGTATAGAGGATGAAATGTTAAGAAAATTCAATTGGAATGAGGCCAAGGTATATCGTTAAATACAGATGCAAAGAATTTAAAGTAAAGTTAGATCTTGAAAAATAAGATCATACAAGGAAACTTACAGCTCTCCACATTTATTTTCCCAAATGATAGTTCCCATTTTAGTGACAAATCAGCAAGATTTTCTGAATTGTTATCACAATCCAGCTTTTTAAGCTAATAATAAGATTTTAAAAAATTGAAGAGTCCTAGGTACATTTATTTTCTTTCAATACAAGACAAGGAAAGGAGCCAGAAACAGCTTGTAATATAAGGAAATGAGATCATCAGTTTAAGACACAAGAAATAAAAGGGAGTAAAGTAGGAGACCTGGCAATTGAGAAAAGAAAAGTGCTGATTAGAATAGTAATTGTCTATCCATGCTAATCAACAAATGGGTTTGGCATGAATATGCTTTTCTTCCAGTATATTTATATGTGTTAACAGGAAGAAGAGTTTTTCACCTGGCTCCATTAAATTGCCTCAATGCCAAAGTATACCTCAAAGAACAAACTCAACTGAGGCAAAAAATAGTGCAAATCTACAACACCCAAATAGATTTTGATCGGCTGTTGCTTTTATAGGTATGGTTTAGAATTACTGGGCTTATCTATAGAGATTTCTTTTCTTCTCAGTCTGTCATTTGGTATCTAGCCAGGAACTAATGATTCCTATAAGTAAAACCACTAAACATACTGAAATTAAAATGGGAAATGAATTAGCAAATTGATCTTGAAGAACAATCCCATGACTTGGAATTAGCACACTGTGAGAATTGAAAGATTTACCCCTGCCGAGTACAGGAAAGAGCTACAACAACCAAGGTAACTACTTAGTTAAACTTTACCATCCAAATGGCGTTCTCCATAAGAGCTCTCTGGAAACAGGCCTCTTAGATATGTTATACATGAGATAGAAGTAGCAAAAAGTTTCTTCACCATTATCAATGACTCATGCTCATTAGTGATTTGGGATGGAAAAACGGTTTCCTGGGTGAAAAAGATGAAAAAGATTAGTATTCTTTAATATATTCAGCCATCGTGCCATTACCACAAATATGATGGGAAGATTTTTCAGGACTTCAACTCTGATACCTTTATAGGTAATCAAAAGGAAACAGGGCTTTGAAAATTGCATTAAATTTGATCTCCATAGGCAAGGCAGAGTTACCCAAGTAATTCAAGACTAGTATAATTTATTTCACAATGATCCATGGGTTTGAGGCAAAATTGGAGTTTTACTATGATTACATAATCTCCTTCCCTTTCACACACTCCTCAGAATGCAATGCAGTCTGTCTTTTATTACCTCCATTCTATACTATTCTCTCCAAAGTCATCAGGTATATCCTATCGTTGACCTCTTCTGTCCTTTGTACTATGTAACTTCTCTGCAGTGTTTGACACTTTTTTTTAAAGATTTTATTTATTTCTTTGAGAGAGAGAGAGAGAGCATGAGAGGGGAGAGGGTCAGAGGGAGAAGCAGACTCCCTGCTGAGTTGGGAGCCCGATGCGGGATTTGATCCTGGAACTCCGGGATCATGACCTGAGCTGAAGGCAGTCGCTTAACCAACTGAGCCACTCAGGTGCCCACTGTTTGACACTTTTGCCCACTTTCCCTTTTCTCTTTCAGCTGCCAAAACACTGTTTTCTTTTGATTTTTCACCCATCCCCCGTATCTATCTCAATCTCTTTTATTTTTTCCAGTTTTTCTGCCCTTTAAACATTTACATTCTTTTTTTTTTTTTAAGATTTTATTTATTTATTTGAGAGAGAGAGAATGAGAGACAGAGAGCATGAGAGGGAGGAGGGTCAGAGGGAGCAGCAGACTCCCTGCCGAGCAGGGAGCCCGATGCGGGACTCGATCCCGGGACTCCAGGATCATGACCTGAGCCGAAGGCAGTCCCTTAACCAACTGAGCCACCCAGGCGCCCCTAAACATTTAAATTCTATCTTCAGTCCTTTTCTTGGGTAATCTCATCTAGTCTCACTGCTTCAGCTATAGTCTATACAGGGTGTTCTGAGCCCCACTTCTATGTTTCTGTTCTGTGAACCTCTGCACCTAGACCACTTTGTAGACCCCTCAAACACAGCTTATCTCTATCACCTTTAATTGAAACCTGATCCTAAATTTCATTGTCAGACAAATGAATCAGCCTCCACTCCAATCATTCAGGTTAGAAGTAGAGTTGTCTTTGGCTTCCCTTTTTATTTCATCTCCCATTTCCAATCACTAAACCCTATAATTCTCTCTAAAGGAGTTCTCAAATGTATTTTCTCCTTTCCCTTCTCACTGTCACTGCCATACTCACTTCTCCCCTTTATTACTGCTGTAGCCCCTGATCTTCTTGCCAACAGTTCCTTTCATTCACTCTGTCCTTCATATTACCATCACTATTAACTTTAAAGAATACAAATCTTATTATGACATGACTATTGTTCATGTAGGATAGACTTCAAGTACCTTAGTGTGGCATTTGAAAACTATCAAAGTCTTATCCTTGCCTAACTCCACTGCCTCATCTGCCACAAACATCCCCCCACCGCCCCTATTCCCTATCAGCTCCTATGTACCTTACTCTAGTTATGTGGAGCTACTATTCATTTACTATTCTTCTACCATGTATCTCCATACTTTTGTGCTTTGCTTAAGCTAGAGTTCTGCAGAATATTAAGGTTCTATAAAACGTCAGATAGCCTTCCACAAAATGTATCAACGTTAACAATAGTTTCCTTCTAAATTTTATACATGTGTATGTATGATATATTGAAAATGTATACAATTATTCTTAAATGACTGGATAGTCTGCCCTAAGAAATGGTGTGCCATATTAGGAATGTTGAAGACAGTGACGGATGCATGAATTTTACTTCAGTGTATAAAAATTGTCTAGGGGCACCTGGGTGGCACGGTCGGGTGAGCGTCCAACTCTTGGTTTTGGCTTGGGTTGTGGTTTTGGGGTTGTGGGATTGAGCCCCACATTGGGCTCCACATGAATCCTCTTGGGATTCTCTCTTCTTCTCCCTCTGCCCCTCCTCACCCTGCTCTCTCTCTAAAATGAATAAATAAGGGGTGCCTGGGTGGCTCAGTCGTTAAGCGTCTGCCTTCGGCTCGGGTCATGATCCCAGGGTCCTGGGATCGGGGCCCGCGTCGGGCTCTGGCCCCACGTCGGGCTCCCTGCTCCGCGGGAGGCCTGCTTCTCCCTCTCCCACTCCCCCTGCTTGTGTTCCCTCTCTCGCTGTGTCTCTCTCTGTGAAATAAATAAATAAAATCTTAAAAAATAATAATAATAAAATGAATAAATAAATCTTAAAAAAAAGAATTGTCTACCAAATAAAATATAGAATATTTGCTGATAGTTTATTTTGCAACTTGAGTTATCATTTCAACATATGTTTGTCATATTCAGTATTTACTGTGTACATGTATAAAAATAAAAATAAAAATTTGATAATTTTTGTCACAATTAGTCTGAGACTGCTTTTTGCTCTCTTATTTAATCCAAGCACAAAATATGTCTCATGAACTCCAGCTGGTATTGTGTCAATACATTTTAATTTTAAAGTATTTTCCAAATATTGATGAATTAGATTGTATTAAACTTAAGAACTTCTGTTCAAATCAGGCAACTTGCATGGGAGAAGATAGTCTCAATACATATATCTGCAAAGGACTCATATTCAGGATATATGAAGAACTCCTAAAATTCACTAAGAAAAAGACAGACAACCAAAAAGAAAAACAGAGACAAAAGACTTGAATAGACACTTCACAAAACAGGATATCCAAATGTCCAATAAATAGTACTCAAATGGGGCACCAGTGTAGCTCTTGATTAAGCGTCTGACTCTTGATTTCAGCTCAGGTCCTGATCTCAGGGTTGTGAGATCAAGCCCCAAATCGGTCTCTGTGCTGGGTATAGAGCCTACTTGGGATTCTTTCTCTCCCTCTCTCTACCCCTCCCCAACCCTAAAAAAAATAGTGCTCAAACTTCATCAGGGACATGCCCATTAAAACCACAATGAGGGGTGCCTGGGTGGCTCAGTCGGTTAGGCGTCTGCCTTCGGCTCAGGTCATGATCCCAGAGTCCTGGGATCAAGCTCCATGTCAGGCTCCCTGCTCAGCAGAGAGCCTGCTTCTCCCTCTCCCTCTGCCTGCCGCTCTGCCTATCTGTGCTCTCTTTCTGTATCTGTCAAACAAATAAATAAAATGTTTAAAAAAAAAAAAAACACAATGAAATAATACTACACACCTAACAAAATGGCTAAAATTTTTAAAAATGAGAAAATACCAAATGTTGATAAAGATGTTAATCAGTCAAAACTTTTAAACACTGGTTATAGGAGCATAATAAGGGGGTACAACCTCTTTGGAAAATTTCCTCAGTGGTATCTACTAAAGCTAAATATATACATATTCTATGACCCATATTTCACTCATAGGTATACACCTGACAGATATGCATACATATGCTCACCAAAAGAACATTCATAACAGCATTATTTGTAATGGACCCAAAATGGAAACTACTCAAATGCCCATCAACAAAAAAATGGATAAAAAATTGTAATATAGGGGCGCCTGGGTGGCTCAGTTGGTTAAGCGACTGCCTTCGGCTCAGGTCATGATCCTGGAGTCCCGGGATCGAGTCCCGCATCGGGCTCCCTGCTCGGCAGGGAGTCTGCTGCTCCCTCTGACCCTCCTCCCTCTCATGCTCTCTGTCTCTCATTCTCTGTCTCAAATAAATAAATAAAATCTTTTAAAAAAAATTGTAATATATTCCCACAATGGAACACTATATAGAAACGAGAATGAATGATCTATAACTATACTTAACAATACTGATGATTCTCATACATAAATCTTAACAGTACTGATGATTCTTATACATTAAAGAGACCAGATACAAATGACTACTACTGACTTCACTTATAGAAAATACAAAAGTAGGTGAAACTACTACTTCTATGCTGTCAGAAGTCAGGATGGTTAAGTCTCTGATTATCTTAATCAAATTCAGAGGTCTTTTTACTATACTACACAGTTTCAGCCATTGAAGTTTTAATAATTCTGTTACTTAGAGGCAGGTACTACCCACAAATATGCTTTTGATGAAGAAGAACTCCCCAAAAGTTTTTCTTTCTTTCTTTTTTTTAATGTATTTAAGTAATCTTTACACCCAATGTGGGGCTCGAACTCATGACCCCAAGACCAAGAGTCACATGCTCTTCTAACTGAGCCAGTCATGTAACCCCCCAAAAGCTTTTCTTTTTTTTTTTTAAGATTTATTTATTTATTTATGGGGGGGAGGGGCAGAGGAAGAGGGAGAGAGAGAATCCCAAGCAGACCCGACACAGGGCTCAATCTCACAACCCTGAGATCATGACCTGAGCTGAAACTGAGTCATATGCTTAACCAAGTGAACCACCCAGGCACCCCTCAAAAGAGCTTTCTATATCTATACCCCAAAGACATTCTAGATCTTTGCTAGATTTTGCTATATAAGCTTTGTTCTTCTTTGGTATACCATATAGTGGCAATGAATGATCAAACTATATTATATTCAGTTGTTAAAAATATATAATAAAATTATTACTCTTGCATGTATGAAAGGAACTTTGGAGACAAATCAGTATGGATCTGAAAAGCCAGGTTAAGGAATTTATGCTTTATTCTGCAATCAATGGAAAGTCAGTGGATTTGATCAAGAGAGTGAATAAAATAATTGTTTTAGGAATATTAAGCTATAGTAGAAGTAGGAAAAACTGAAGCTGAAGGAGCATTAGGTGTGTATGTGGTGTGCATGTTGTGTATCACATGCATTTAAAATCTTACAGAAAATTGTTTTTTGTACCCACAGATCCTGAGAAATTAAGGTTCTTTTGAGTAATTGGGTAATAGCTGGCATGGCATGCATATATAGTAACTTACTGAAAACTTGCTGAAACTTAGAGGCAATACTTGAATAATAACCATTTGTAAAATTAAATAACCTAAAGTATAAAGACGTTTATTTTTAATACAGGATCTAAAAGGCCATTTGTAGTAATGAAGATCAATAGTTGGAAAAGCCCTCTAGAGTTCTGTTATTTCCCTATACTCCAGGGATTTTTTTTTTCTTAGCTCAACTGATCTAATACTTTAAGGGTCATCATTGATGTTTTTATTAATGTCTAATAAATGAAAATACTATGACTTGATAATAGAAAACACTATTATAAATTATTTTAACAAGATAGGTCCTAATGACATAAGTGATGTTTGACAGCTTGGCTGTCAAGTTACATGACCCAAGACAAGTTACTTTACTTCTCTGCACTTCAGTTTCCTCCTTAATGTGAGGTTTAATTGAAATAATAATATAAAGCCCTTGGCACAGTGCCCAGTACATGGTAAGTGCTGAATAAATGTTAGCTTCTATAATTGTTATTATTGTTGTTTTAAGTATTAAATAGCAAAATCATACAGTCACTTAAAATTTCCTGGGAAAAGTAGTTCATATAATCCAAACTACAAAGATCTGTTTACATCAAAAAATCAATTTGTTAATTTGCAGTGAGAAAAATAACTACCAAACTGATTGCAATTCATATACCCAGCTCAGCATTCTGCACCCCCGCCCTCCCACAAAGAAGGAAGCCTGCTTAGGAAACCAAATGAGAACAGGAATCCAGTGAGTATACTGAATTTGAGCCAGAAAGATGACTGCTTTCTCTCTGCCCTAATTCTCCTTCAACCTGAATCTTGCCCCTGTTTTTGCTACAGCTTAATATTCCTAAAACAATCATTTTATTCACTCTCCTGATCAAGCCTGCTGTCTACTGATTAAAGAATAAAGCATAAATTCCTTAGCTTGGCTTTTAAGATCCATATTAATTTGTTCCCAAAGCTCCCATTCAACTTTATTTCCTATTTCTGTCCAACATGATGTCTCTCAACTCCAAAAAGGATAGGTTCTTCATTATTTTCTAAAATATGCCACGTTCATTTCTCATTTTGAGCCAAGGCACATTGGTAGGTTTTCCTCATAGAATTCTCTTCTCTTTCTTCTACTCAAATCCTTTGTATTATTCAAAGTCCACCTTAAGTCACATTTCCTTCATGAGTAATACACAAACCATTCCAGTCAATACAAAATCTCTAAATTCCTATAATTTGTATTGCTTTACTCTTTTTCACATATATGTAATACATATACTGCTTTGTATATTGGCTTAACTCCTCTAAATTGTATTTCCCTTATCAGATTCTAAACTTCTAGAAGATTTTTTTTTCCTCAGAGAATAACGCCATATCATATATACAGACACACACATATATGTAAATATATATTATACAATATTAAGCTCTCAATTAATATGATTCATTAATGAATGTCTTGGGGCAAGATAAACCTGCCCTTGCGAACCCAGAAAGATTACTTGGCTCCGGCATGCTCCCCTAGGGGCCCAGCCTCCAAGTTCCTCTCTGTGTTCTCTCCTCAGTTCTTATAATTACATCACGGTGCCTATCAGAAATTTCCTAATTGCTTCATAGTAAATGTCTAACAAAAAAAACCCATTCACTTTAAACATCTTTTTTGTTTCTGATTTCTTTCACTCTAGAAAATCTAAATATATAAACATAAAATAAGCACCCAGTAAGTTACTCTGTAGGAATATATTCTAATTTCTTGAACATCCCTGGCCCATTAGGCAGTTAAAATGTAGATATACTCTGACAAAATATTATGTGCCAATTAACTGATAAAACTGCTGTTTTAAAAAAACACCAAAGATTAAAGTCATGATTCTGAAGTAACTCACTAAATAGCCATTGATTTTCTTTTAATTCTTAGTAATTACCTTAGATGCTTTGTGAATTTTGATAGAGTGAGAGAGCTGAGCAGTGGCCATTGTAGTAATGTATCAGAATTCTTTTCACAGGTCAAACCTGTGGGGGTGAAAAAAAAATTAGAGGCTTTGCCTGACATAATCCTTTTTGTGAATTTTCCAAAGAAGAACTACATAATTAGCATTTGATTGTATTCTTTGGAAAATTAGTTTAATTAACATTTTTATCTCCACTACCCATTTTCTATGAATTTGGCATAAATTCTCTGGATTAGTTTTTTCAACCACCCAGTGAGAATTTAAGTTAATTTGCTTGTTCCCAAATACATCTGGAGGAGAAAAATAAATTGTAAATCACCTAAAAATTTAACAATGTATTTTATTCATCCTTGTTATTCCCTTACAGTGCAACTGTGCTCTGTATATAGCAGGGGCTCAAAAACATTTCTTGAATTAACTTTACATGTTATTGTTTTTTGGGTTTTTTTTTAGATTTTATTTATTTATTTGACAGAGAGAGACACAGCGAGAGAGGGAACACAAGCAGAGGGAGTGGGAGAGGGAGAAGCAGGCTTCCCGCGGAGCAGGGAGCCCGATGTGGGGGCTCAATCCCAGAACCCTGGGATCATGACCTGAGCCGGAGGCAGACGCTTAACCACTGAGCCACCCAGGCACCCCAGGTTACTGGTTTTTAAAGGTAACTCAAAAGTTAAAATTTACACTTCACACCCATTAGGATGGCTATTCCCCAAAAATGGAAAATGATAATGTTGGTGAGGATATGGAGAAATTGGAACCCTTGTGCATTGCTGGTGGGAATCGTATAGCTGCTGTAAAAAATAGTATGGCAGTTCCTCAAAAAGTTAAACAGAATTACCATATTAATCAGCAATTCCACGTCTAGGTATAGACCCAAAAGAAGTGAAAGCAGGGATTCAAACAGGTACTTGTACACCAATGTTCACAGCAGTATTATTTAAAATATCTAAAAGGTGGAAATAACCCAAATGTCCATCAACAGTTGAATGGGTTTTTTAAATGTGGTATATACAATGATATATACAAGCCTTAAAAAGGAATGAGATTCTGATACATGCTACAACATGGATGAAACTTGAAAACATTATGCTAAGTGAAATAAGCCAGACACAAAAGGACAAATATTGCACGATTTCACTTATATGAGGTAGAGGTACCTAAAGTAGTCAACTTCATAGAAACAGAAAGAATAGAGGTTACAAAGAGCTGGAGGGTGGAAGGAATTGGGTGCTTAAAAAGCACAGAGTTTCTGTTCAGGATCACAAAATTTTTCTAGGAATGGATAATAGTAATGGTTGCACAACACCATGAATGCACTTAGTACCACTGAACTGTACACTTCAGAATGGGTGAGGTGGTGAATTTTATGCATATTTTAACACAGTAAAAATATTAATGTTAAAAATACATCTAGTTTTAGGGAACCTGGCTGGCTCAGTCGGTAGAGCATGTGACTCTTGATCTTGGGGTCATGGGTTCAAACCCCACGTTAGGGGTAGAATTTACTAAAAAAACAAATAAATAAAACAGAGGGACTTAAAGTCATAAAAAAATACATCCAGTTTTCACTTCCATTGCTTCACTAGCATAAAACAATAGAAGCAAATTTCCCTTTTTCTTTTCAAAGACCTTAATTTAATTTATACTGGGGCTTCTTTTCAATGTTTTATGGAGTTCTGACCAAAGCATTTGTAAAATAACCCATCTAAAGTAATTCCATTCTGGATCACCCAGGATAGCATGTGATTTTTTTTGGTGTATAGATTAATGCAAGATTCTGGATGATTTTGCAAATAAAAGAAGGCAGAATTATTTGAGGACACTGCCACAAGATGGTGATAGAGATTATAAACAAGTACTATTTAATTTCTCTCAAATTACTTCTTCAGAGCAACACTAGGGGACACTCTTTTACAATATCTTATAGGACACTGAAAACCACCTAACAGTCCTTCAGTCCTTAAAGATTCCAAAGTATCTTTTGTTGACTTCAGAATATAACCTTCATTTCTGTGTATAACCTTCAAATCTGACTCAACACATCAATTGCCTCCCTTAAAACTTCAAGAAATAAAATGAGCAAAATAAGTAACTACAAGAGTTTAAGCTCTAGTTCCGGCCCATTAAACCACGTAAACAACCCCCTACTGGAGTAGTTATTAGCCTTAGAGATAATAAATAATAAAAAAGAAGAATTTTTAAATAGATTTCTACATTGATTTTTTTTTTCTTAAGTAGGCTCCACGCCCACTGTGGAGCCCAATGCAGGGCTTGAACTCACAACCCTGAGATCAAGACCCTGAGATCAAGACCTGAGCTGAGATAAAAAGTCAGACCCTTAACCAACTAAGCCATTTAGGGACCCCACTACATTTTTTTTTTCCTCTATGGGGGTGCCTGGCTGGCTCAGTCAGTGGAGCACGCAGCTCTTGATCTTGGGATTGTGAGTTCAAGTCCCACACTGGGTATAGAGATTACTTAAATAAATAAACTTAAAAAAAATTTTCGGGCACTTGGGTGGCTCAGTTGGTTAAGCAACTGCCTTCAGCTCAGGTCATGATCGCAGAGCCTCGGGATCGAGTCCTGCATCGGGCTTCCTACTCGGCAGGGACTCAGCTCCTCCCTCTGACCCTACCCCCTCTTGTGCTCTCTCTCTCACTCTCTCTCTCAAATAAATAAAAAAATAAAAATAAAAAATAATTTAAAAAAAGAATCAGCAGAAGGTGATTAAAAAAAATTTTTTTTTTCTATGATCATAAGACATTCTGATGGCATTTCTAGAGAATCAAGCCCTGCGGTGCCTGGGTGGCAAAGTCAGTTAAGCATCTGCCTTCTGCTCAGGTCATGATCCCAGGGTCCTGGCATCGAGGCCCTCATCGGGCTCCCTGCTCCACAGGAGGCCTGCTTCTCCTTCTCCCACTCCCCCTGCTTGTGTTCCCTCTCTCGCTGTGTCTCTCTCTGTCAAATAATAAATAAAATCTTCAAAAATAAAAATAAAAATAAAAATCTTATGTTAGTATTTGAACTCCTAGTTTTCTTCCAGCCTTCCAGTTGTTCCTTCTCATTGTCTACTTCACACTTTTTTCCCTGCCTATTTCTTAGTGTTTGGTGTTCAGGGTTTTGTACTAGGAGCTCCTTTTTTTTTTTTTTCTTACTTCTAAACACACTCTCTGGATGAACAAATACATTTCCATTGTTTCAATTACTATATCTATTCTAATGATTCTTACATGTCAGAAGCCCAGGTCTCTCTGGGGAGTTAGAGATCTGTACCTCTATGAGACAGTTCCACTTTGATGTTCCTAACACATCTAAATGTCACTTCTTTTCCCCCCAAACCTATTTCTGTTCCTTAGTTTAAGCTAAGGAACAGAAAGACACATAAGCTTTTGTGTCTGGCTTATTTCACTTAGCATAAAGTTTTTTTTTTTAAAGGTACAATTTAGGGGCACCTGGGTGGCTCAGTTGTTAAGCGTCTGCCTTCGGCTCAGGTCATGATCCCAGGGTCCTGGGATTGAGCCCTGCATCGGGCTCCCTGCTCAGTGGGAAGCCTGCTTCTCCCTCTCCCACTCCCCCTGCTTGTGTTCCCTCTCTCGCTGCGTCTCTCTCTGTCAAATAAATAAATAAATAATCTAAAAAAAAAAAGGTACAATTTAGTGGGTTTTAGTATATTCACAGTTTTGCAACCATCACTACTAATTCCAGAAGATTTTTGTTACCCCAAAAAGAAACTCCATGGCCATTACCAATCACTCCCCAGTCTCCCCTCCCCCTGCTCCTTGCAACCACTAATCTACATTTCATCTCTATGGATTTGACTATTCTGGACATTTCATATAAATGGAATCATGTAATATCTGACCTTTAATGTCTCATTCAGCTCATTCTTGAATCCTCAGCACCATTACATTATTGGAACAAAATAGATGCTCAATAAACATTTGCTGAATCAATAGAGAAGTAATACAAGAACAAGGAAGTATTAAGTGTCTAGAAAAGAATTACCGAATATTAGAGATAGAAGGAGCTTTAAATGTCATCTAGTCCAAACATCTAATTTTCTAGATGAGGAAATCAAGGTCCAGAGAAGTCAACTGACTTACTCAGGGTCAAACACTTAGTGGCAGAATTGATACTAAAACTCAAGAAATTTTGACTCATGATTTAGGGGTTTTTCTATAATGACTCCCTAAAATGAAATTCCTTTTTGCTTACATTCCATTTAAAATGAGGCACTACCAGTGCCTTCCTAGTTGTGGAGCTTGCTTGCGTATTTCTAAACACAGTAGTGTCTTTTTCTGTTGTTCTAGAATGAGCTTGCTTTAGAAAAACAAAACATATCTAAATATATATATTTTTTAAGTAGCCAGACTCTTTTCAACCTTTAATTATTCTGTTGCTACTGTTGTTTTCTCTTTGAGCAGGTGTTTTGTGGAAGTCTCCTATTCAAGTACAAACTCTGCTTAATTTTGAAAGCTCACAAACTGACAGCCCCAGGAGGTATGACACTACAGATTATCAGAGAATAACTCTGATGTTTTTTTATCACTTTTTTCTAACTCGTTATCTAAAAGCCTAGGAGAGATTTCATAATTACGGATTTTAAGAACAGAACTCTAACTTTCAAATGTCTTTCACTTATACATTTGCTTGCATATTTGACCCACAAACATCTGAAACTTCACAGGGCATCAATATCATTCACTTTTATACTTGATATCTCCACTCTGACAAGAATTATGATCTTGAGAAGGAGGTAAGATATCTGTGCTTCGGGGCTCCTGGGTGGCTCAGTCGTTAAGCGTCTGCCTTCAGCTCAGGTCATGGTCCCAGGGTCCTGGTATCGAGCCCCACATCAGGCTCCCTGCTCTGCAGGAAGCCTGCTTCTCCCTCTCCCACTCCCCCTTCTTGTGTTCCCTCTCTCACTATGTCTCTGTCAAATAAATAACAATTAAAAAAAAAAAAGATATCTGTGCTTTCTCAGATAAAGACTCATGCTAGGCTTACCTCTTGACCTACATCTAACTGCCCTATTTAAAATGGTGACACAATTGCTTACTATTTTACCCTTGTATGTGTGAATCCAAGATTCAGATAAAGATTAACCAGCTATTGTTCAGCATATTAAAGCCTAAGCCACTCCCCGCTCCTGCCTTTGGCCATTCTGAGTGAAGCAAAAACCAGTTTTATTATGTTTGCACAAAGACAATAATAGTTGATTTCCTAATGCTCCCCACCCATCTTTCCCAATCTTCCAAAACCATTTTTTTTTAACAAGAAAATCCCCTTTCTATCAAATGAGCAATATCTAATAGCTGTATTCTAAAATGCAACTAGATGACCTTTCTTGCCTGATATAAACGATGGCTTTACACAAAGAAAGTACATTTTGACATAAATGGGCTTAGCATCATAGAATTGGAAGGGAAAGGAGAAACAGATAATCCAATCCCTTCATTGTAAAGAAAAGGAAAGTCAATTTAGTGGAGGAAGGATTGTCTTTTTAACAAATGGTACTGGAACGATAGGACATCCGTAGGCCAAAACAAAACAAAACACCCAAAAACAAAAAACAAAAACTCTCAACCTAAATCTCACACTGTACACAAATATTAATTCAAAATGAGTCATGGATTTAAATGTAAAATATAAAACTATAAAGAAGAGGAAAGTGAAGTCCAACAAAAGAACTTGGTTTGTCAAAGGTCACCCCGTTACTCAGAGGCTTCACAGAGTTTGCTTCCTTAAGTTATTATTCACCATTTTAACAAATCCCATTTGGCTCTGATAATTCCCTTTCTCCACGCTCACTCAGAGTAAATGGTTTCCACTATATTAACTGGATATTTGTTCATGCTCTTTTGGTTTTTTTAATATCTTCTTCGGGCTACTTCAATTATTTATTCATTCAACATTTACTAGGTGACTACAATGTGCCAGGCATCATGTAGGATTGCAAAGATGTAAAATACTGCTCACATCTCAACAGACTGACAATCCAATGGGGGAGAAACTGGACTCAGCCTAATTAAATCAAAAACTCCTTTAGGGGCAAGAACCGTGCGTTATCTTCGTTTTCGCCAACCAAGTGCACGGTGTACTGCACACCCCCGTCCCATGCTCTGCACACCTGAACACATGTCGGTGATTGGCTAATCTTGCATTTCCAAGGCACTTTCTCCCCCTGTACTGTTTGGGGAACTAAAGTCCATGGAGATTAAACGGCACGTCCTGGAAAAGGTAGCAAAGGAGCTGAGGTCATTCCGTGGGGACCCATCCCCAGCTCTTGTCACCGCTTGGTCTGCGCCAGGCATTGATTCTGGCAAAACACCTCCATGACTGGAGAAAACCTGACCTAGCCAAGATCACCCCCAAAGCTCCACTTCCGACCCCCAGCAATACACAGAAGTCGTTGGCCTGACCCTCTGCTTGGCCGCTAATTACCGCTGTTCCTTCCTCACCAAGACTCATTCCTTCTTTCCCACAGAAATCTGAATTCAAGAGCTACCTTTGATAGCGGGAATGCGGGTGTTCCCACTACAATTCTCTCCACCTTTTTTCTTTTTTTTCTTTTTTTCCTGTTATATGTGAAAATTTTCAAAATCGAACGCTGAAGGCGGGAGTAGAGGGAGGGGGTGGGGTGCAATCTAGAAGCTTCCCTTTGTCTTTTTCCTCAGCCCCCGCCTTCCCCTTTCTCCTCAGAGCACCTCAGTGAAATACTTTCAGATCAAACTTAAAGCCTCAAGGAAAAGGAAAGAAAAAAAATTAACCTAAGCTTAGGAAATTGACGATGCTCAAGCGCCCTCCTTCTCCGGAGACCTTGCGTCTGGACAGCCCTCACCTCAGCTCGTCGACGCCTCTCCCGGAAGGGTGGGTACCCAACGGCCTTTTCCAGCTCAAACCCTCTCAGGCTCATGAATAGTCAACAGGCCTTTTTGGGCGGGACGAGACGCCTCCTCATGAATAATTCACGACCTCTCCACGGCCTGCCTGGGCGGTCCGCCCCGTTCGGCTTCATGAATATGCAAAAAGGGGCGAGCGGCCGCTAACGGACCCCTGAGGGGCCCGGCCCCCTCAGCGTCGGCGTCCTCTGCGCCCCGCCTCTTTCGCCCCGGTTCCCAGGCCACATGCCTTCGGGTCGCCCGCGCAGCGTTTCTACTGCCGCCTTTCTCGCCCTCCCAAGGGCTGGCCCCGCGCTCCCCGGCCTGAGGGACGCGCGCCGGGCTCGCGGCGCCGCCCACAGACCCCGACGGGGCCTTCCGCTCCGCCTGGGCAACCCGTACGTCGAGGACAGCCTGCCGCGGGGCTTGCTGAGGAGACGCCTGAAGGCCCAGGTGAGGCGGCGGCGGGAGGTCCTCGCGGGCCTGGAGGGGCCTGGGGTCGACGCGGGCGGGGCCAGGGGAGAGCCTGGGACCGGGACCGGGGCGAAGGGGTGGGGCAGAGAGGTCTGAGTCCAGCGCAGGGCGGCATGGGGAGAAGCATCTAGAGCTTTGGGGGACGGGTGTCAGTGCGGAAGCCTGCAGCGGGAGCTAGAGATCCAGAGACAGGTTTTAATCCTTGAGGCATCTCCCCTTCTTCCCTAGCATGGACCCCACTTTGCATTATTTTGAACATCGGTTTGTAATTACGCAGTTGAAACCTGAGTTTGTTCTCCTCTTCCACTGCCCCTAGTCGCAGTCCCTTCCGTAGGGGTGACCCCCGTGAGCAGTTGGGTGGTGGGTTTCCTCCGATCCTTTCCCGCGCGTTCAGGGACAAATTCACTACCTCGTGGAGCTTTTGAGGTTCGCGGAGTCCCTTGAACCTCTGCGATAGGATTTCTTAGAGAGTGGATGAAGCATGGGGCCACTTGAAACCTGTTTTTGTTTCTGCTGTAAAGGAAGAAAGATCCAAGTTGGTAAAAATATGAGTTAATGGGTGAATGACGAAAACCATAATTTCGGCTGTGATAGTTCTTTAGTGCAGGTTTTCTCAGTCTCCGTAGTGGTACTCTCCTTGCCAAATTGTGACAACCCAAAATGTCTCCAGATGTAGTCAGGTGTCCCCTGAGGGGCAAAATCGTCCTTGGTTGAGAATGACTGCTTTAATCCTAAACTTTCCGAAGTAATTGCTCTTTAAGGTCCAGCCTGGCAGATGGTCTCTCTGCTCCAGCCCTTTCGGCATCAGTATTTACCCACTTCCCTCTGGAGGGTCCCTCCATGCTGGCTGGCCTCATTCTCATCTGTCCTCAAGTCTCAGCTTCGCTGTCTCCTCAACTCTATGCTAATGAAAGTTCATCCCACCCCACCCTGCACACAAACACAGTTACTGTCTCTCATTACTATTGTTACAGTTATTGTCTCTCATTACTATTGTTTTCCTTCCTAAAACTTAAAACAATCTGGATTTCATTTATTTGTTAATCTGTTTTTCTTCACCACCGAGAATGCAAGTAAGCTTTATTAGAGGCCTGATCTGTCTGGGTCACTCCAGGATCCTCAGTGCCCAGCACAGTGCCTGGTACACAGGGATCACTCAGTAAACATTGGTGGACTGAAACAATAAATTCCTCTCTTCCTCCTAAGAGCTTCTGTGGAGTTTCTCCTACTCCTTGTGACCTTTGTTTAGAACTTCAGAACTAGATGAATGAGCACCTAGAAGCTATGGGTAAAGTCTTCACTTTTCCCACTGATTTATCCACTCCTTGAGGGCAGAAACTGTCCTTTATTATGTTCATTGAAGGTATTCGTGTAGTTGAATGAACCAGTCTATGACTTAAGGAACAATATTAGACAATGAAAAATTGATAGTGCCACAGGGGGCTTTAGAAATTATTAGTCTAGTCCCTTACTTTGCAGATGAGAATTTTAAGTAATTCATGCACGGTCCTTACGCTTGTTAAGAGACCAAGTCACAAGTAGAACCCATGGTCTCACACCTTTCATTTCAAGGCTCTTTTCTAATCTCTGGCCGGTCTAGTTTCTGATTACTTTTCTGTGAAGCTGACTTACAACTCAAACACAAAAATCCCAAGCCAAAGACTTGCTTCTTGTCAACTAAAAGCTTTTGAGCTTGTACTCTTCATCTTTTGATTAAATTTACCCTAGGGGATCATGGCCTAATGAACTCAGAAGTGCTGTATGATATTCAATTACCCATCTTCTCTTGTACCTTTCAATAAGAGACTGGAAATTGTCCCTGTCAGAGCAAAGTATCTTGTTTGTTTTGGAAGGAAAAAATGTGCATTGTGGGAGAAATTGATCATTGTGTAGAAATTTCCAAATAACTAGTTGTTAAGGTTTGGCCAAACCCTGTATCCAATAGTAAAATAACATGCAAAACAAATTAAAATAGAGTGGGTGAGGGGAATTTTATTTGAGATGACTTTCATTGCCTTTCTCTCTTTAGACACATATGCTACCTCTTACTCTGTATACCTGAAACAGTTGTCAATCCTCATAAATCAGTCCCTAGTTAAACTCGTTTTTTTTTTGTTTTTTTATTATGTTATGTTAATCACCATACATTACATCATTAGTTTTAGATGAAGTGTTCCATGATTCATTGTTTGTGCATAACACCCAGTGCTCCATGCAGAATGTGCCCTCCTCAATACCCATCACCAGGCTAACCCATCCCCCCACCCCTCTCCCCTCTAGAACCCTCAGTTTGTTTTTCAGAGTCCATAGTCTCTCATAAACCCTTGTTTTTTGAGAACTAATGACCATTTTTCCTTCTCAGTTAAATTCAGGGTTTCTTCTTCTCTCCTTGATCACTTTATATAGGCAGCACCTGTTTAGTTGACTCTTGCAGCGTCATGCTCTCAGCTGTTAGGATTTTGCAGTTTTTTCCTGAGGCATCTAACGGCACTCTTTCGTCACAGGAAGTAGATACCATTTGTCTGACTGATTGGAACTTTCCTCATCAAGTTCAGTATAAGCTTGGAAGTCTTCTCTAAAAGATAGTTTACTTGAAGGTTGTCAAAAATAGACATATTGAATATAAAATGTATTTTCAAGAGGACGTCTGTAGATCCATTTCCCTCTTCAGTGTACACAATCATGAGACCAAATACAGAGAAAAGAAGGGTGCTTTCTTTACCCTATTTACTTTCAACTTTTATTAGAACTCTTAAATTGTAACTTCCAGTCATCATAAAGCTAACACCACCGTATTTATTCATTCATCAAGCATTTATTTTGGACCTGCCATTTATAAAGTACTCTGCTTGGCATTTTGGGGACCAGAGAGATAATAATTTGGTCTCTGAGCTGTGGAAGTTTACAGTTTAGTAAGAGGATACGTGTAAACACATTACTCATATAGAAAATATTAATGCAAATATCACTGGAGGTATAAATTATAAGATAGAATGTGGAGAAGAAAGCTATGCATTCTAAATAAATCAAGACAGCTTCGCAAAGGAGGTAGCGTTTTAGGAGGAGAGCATGTGTATATAATTTGCTTTGCTTATCCTTTGGCAATGGTTAGACAACTTCAAACCAATAAAAGTAGACATTTTGCCCACCACTTTAGAATTAGGAAAGAAAAGGAGGTGTGAGATCCTTTCCATTCCTGGTAGCAGCATGCTTCTGAAAGCTAAATGTTTTCTTAGCAATCCCAAATGCCTCATTCATGGATAAGAGGAGAGTGCCAGCTGCATTATTTCAAGCCCTCATTTCCACAGTAGGGTGTTATTTTATTCTGGTCTCCATTGAGGCATATACTAGTCATGTGGTATGTTGGGGGGGGGTCAGTGGTATTTATAAATGTGCTTATGAATGTGACTCTGGAGTCCTAGAATTTTAAGTATCAATGAGAAGAGAGGCGAAATGATTTAGAGAACTGAAGTTTTGAATCAGGCCTCTGTGTGTAAACTGGCTATATTGCCTAACTTATTTAGGGTAATTATTTTATTTTTTAATTTTTTAAAAAAGATTTATTTATTTGAGAGAGTGTGTGCGTATGCATGCGGGGGCTGGGGGGGGTGGAGGGAGGGGCAGAAGGGGGAGAGGGAGAGAGAGAATCTCTAGCAGACTCCCCACTGAGCGTAGAGCCCCACTCAGGGCTTGATATCAAGACCCTGAGATCATGACCCTAGCTGAAACCAAGAGTCAGGTGCTCAAGAGACTGAGCCACTCAGGCGCTCCTATTTAGGGTAATTTTTAGAGAGAAAGGCAAAAAGAAAGGATTGCCAACTTGGCTTTAGCTTTTGAATGTGATCCATTCTTTGGCAGCCAAAGAAAAGCCAGTCAGTATGAAATAAGCCGGTCAGTATAAAATAAGCCCAACTATAAGGTCTTAACATAAGCTTCTGCTGCTTCTGCCCACACACTGTCAATCTACAAAATATAATTCCATGTGTAGGTGGCAATTTATTATGGCCTTCATGCCCATTCAGAGTTAACATTGATTTCTGCATCTTTTGAATTGATCTTTTCTAACTGGCAGAAGAATCTCCTTGTGGGTTGTATATTTCTGGGGAAAACCTAGGGTTTAATGACAGGAAATGACAGGGGCTATTAGTGCTGCCTGCTTGAGTGCCCTAAGACACGATGTCAAGGAAGGTAGTAATTATGAAACATTATAGAAATGCTCATTTGGCTACTTGGTTCTCTTTTCTGCTGACTATGAAGTTCTGGTGACATGTAAAATGATGTTATGCCTCCTAATGTTTTTCATTTAATAGAAAAGGTTTCAAATGAAATAGATTTTAAACTGGCTTTCCGGGATGCCTGGGTGGCTCAGTCGGTTAGGCATCTGCCTTCGGCTCAGGTCATGATCCTGGGGTCCTGGGATCGAGTCCCGCATCGGGTTCCTTGCTCGGTGGGGAGTCTGCTTCTCCATATCCCTCTGACTGCCATTTCCCCTGCTTGTGCTCTCTCTCTCTCTCTCTCTCTCTCTGACAAATAATTTTAAAAAATAAATAAATAAACTGGCTTTCCATGATTGTTACTTGGTACATCCGCACAGAGATCTGAGATGAGATGACTTTCAAAATTTACCACAGTTACTGACAGCCTCTATTTTGAAGACCTTTACTTTCTACACATTTTGATGTTTGGAAAATGACAGTTAACCGAAAACATTGTTTAGAACTCCTATGAGACCATAGTGTAGCCTCAGCCCTAATAGAGCCTTTTTTCTTCTTTTAGTTTATACTAACCCAATAATAAATGTGTAAGTATTCATGACCTCTGGTTGAGAAGGTCCATAACTTAAGATTCAGAATACTTACGATCTTAGTGCAAATTGAATGCAAATATAAGACATCTGAGGCAGGCTTTTTTTAATAATTGCCCCTTTATTTACTTATTTTTTATTTATTTATTTTTTAAGTAATCAGTATACCCAAGGTGGGGCTCAAACTCCTGACTCAGAGATCAAGAGTCACATGCTCTACTGACTGAGCCAGCCAGGTGCCCCCAGGGCAGGCTTTTCTAATATCTCTCCTCATTAAACAAACAAAAAGCAATTCCTTTCTGCCAAGAAAAAAGTTTAACAACTGGAAAGTGAGTAAGATATTACAGGAAAATTACCTACATAGCTTTTAAAAATGGAAGGGAGAAAGAATTTCAAGAGGACATCATTTAGAGGTTTACTATGACTTACACCTAAGAAAACTATCCCAGAAAGCCAGATTCTCAAATGTGACAGGGGCTACATTAACCTTGGTCACATTAGTACACAACACAAAGATTTACCATAGTAAGATGCATTGGGGGAATTCAAAATATGACCTTATCAATAATCTGTGGACATCTCTTCCCCTTTATTTGTTGAAGAGTGCCTAGACATAGGACATGCTCAATAAACTCACATTGAATGACTGCACATATGTTGTTAGAAGAATCCCAGATATCCCAGTGATGTACTATATGTGTTCAAATTATGCATAATGGGGTTGATCTTTGAAAAGATGCATTGCAAATTTCTATTTCTGTTAGTATTATTTTTCCATTTATCCTAATTTGAAATCACTATCTTTTTTTGTTAACTTTTTATTCAAGTAGAGTATACATATATATAGAAGAACGTCCTCTTTTTTAAATGTACCTTTTATTTACATATACATAAAATTCACCACTTTATTTATTTATTTATTTATTTATTTTTTATTTTTTTAAGATTTTATTTATTTGACAGAGAGAGCACAAGCAGAAGGAGAGAGAGGGAGAAGCAGGCTCCCTGCTGAGCAAGGAGCCTGATGTGGGACTCGATCCCAGGACCCTGGGATCATGACCTGGGCCGAAGGCAGCTGCTTAACCGACTGAGCCACCCAGGCGTCCCAAATTCACCACTTTAAAGTGCACAAATCAGTGGCTTTTAGTATAGTTTTAAAATGGTGTAATCATCACCACTAATTCCAGAACATTTTTATCACCCCAAAAAGAAACCCCATGCTCAGCAGTCTATTGCCATTTCTTCCTCCCCTAACCCCTGTCAACAATTAATCTACTTTTTGCCTCTATGGATTTGACTATCCTGAATATTTCACATAAATGGAATCACACAATGTATAGCCTTTTGTGTCTGGCTTCTTTCACTTAGTATAAAAATTAAAGTATGATATTCATGTTATAGCATGTATCAATTCATTTCTTTTTATGGCTGAATAATATTCTGTTGTATGGATATTCCACATTTTGTTTATCCTCTCATTAGTTTATGGACATTTGGTTTGTTTCCACTTTTTGGCTATTAAGAAACCTCCTGAATATGCATTTTTCAAAGAAAATATACAGGTGGCCATGAGACACATGAAAAGATACTCAACATCTCCAGTCATCAAGGAAATGCAAATCAAAATCATAATGAGATATCACCTCACATGGATCAGAATGGCTATTATCAAAAAGACAACAGGTGTTGGTGAGTATGTGGAGAAAAGAATAAAAAAATTTTTTTTAAGTTTTTATTTTAGGGGCACCTATGTGGCTCAGTTAAGGGTCTGCCTTCGGCTCAGGTCATGATCACAGGGCCTGGGATCAAGCTCTGGGAGTCTGCTTGTCCCTCTCCCTCTGCCCCTCCCCACCCATGCACGTGCTCTCTCTCAAATAAAATCTTTTTTAAAAAATAAAGTTTTTATTTTAATTGCTTGGTGCTCATCACAATAAGTGCACTCCTTAATCCTCATCACCTATTTCACCCATGCCCCCCATCCACCTCCCCTCTGGTAAGCATCAGTTTGTTCTCTATAGTTAAGAGTCTGTTTCTTGGTTTGTCTCTCTCTCCCCTGACTTTGTTCATTTGCTTTGTTTCTTAAATTCCAAATATGAGTGAAATCATGTGGTATTTGTCTTTCTCTGACCGGCTTAACTTCACTTAGCATTATACTGTCTAGCTTCATCCATGTTGTTGCAAATGGCAATATTTCATTCTTTTTTTATGGCTGAATAATATTCCATTGTATATATATTACCAAGTCTTCCTTATCTGTTCATCTATCAGTGGATACTTGAGCTGTTTCCATAGTTTGTAAATAATGCTGCAAAAAACATAGGAGTGCATGTATGCCCTTGAATTAGTGTTTTTATATTCTTTGGGTAAATACTCAGTATTGCTGGATCATAGGGTAGTTCTATTTTTAACTTTTTGAGGAACCTCCGTAATGTTTTCCACAGTGGCTGCACCAGTTTGCATTCCTACCAAGAGTACAAGAGGGTTTCTTTTTCTCTACATCCTTGCCAACACCTGTTGTTTCTCGTGTTGTTGATTTTATCCATTCTGACAGGTGTGAGGTGGTATGTTATTGTAGTTTTTATTTGCATTTCCCTGATGGTAAGTTATTATTACTATTTTTAAAGATTTTATTTATTTGAGAGAGAGAGCGCATGCACATGAGCAGGGGAGAGGGCCAGAGGGAGAGGAAAAAGCAG
Source organism: Mirounga leonina (assembly GCF_011800145.1). Taxonomy (NCBI): domain Eukaryota; kingdom Metazoa; phylum Chordata; class Mammalia; order Carnivora; family Phocidae; genus Mirounga; species Mirounga leonina. The sequence goes on along the minus strand of NW_023270436.1, from coordinate 22,715,061 downwards.
ACTCCTTGCTGAGCAGGGAGCCCAACATGGGGCTTGATCCCAGGACCCTGAGATCATGACCTGAGCCAAAGGCAGATGCTTAACTGACTGAGCCACCCAGGCACCCCTCCCCATGGTAAATTGTGATGAATATCTTTTCATGTATCTGTTGGCCATCTGGATGTTTTCTTTGGTGAAATGTTTGTTCATGTCTTCTGCCCATTTTTAAATTGGATTATTTGTTTTTTAGGTGTTGAGTTTTAGTTCTTTATATATTTTGAATTCTAGCCCTTTATCAGATAATGTCATTTGCAAATATCTTCTCCCATTCTGTAGGTTGCCTTTTTTTTTTTTTTAAGATTATTTATTTTAGAGAGAGAGCACACAAGCAGGGGGAGGGGCAGAGGGAGAGGAAGAGAATCTCAAGCAGACTCCCTGCTGAGTGCGGAGCCCACTCGAGGCTTGATCTCACCACCCTGAGATCACGACCTGAGCCAAAATCAAGATCTGGCTGCACAACCGACAACCACCCCGGCATCCCTGTAGGTTGCCTTTTAGTTTTGTTGATTGTTTCCTTCACTGTGCAGCAGCTTTATATTTTGATGTAATCCCAGTAGTTTATTTGTGCTTTTGTTTCCCTTCCCTTGTGGGGCCTATCTAGAAAAAAGTTGCTATGGCAGATGTCACAGAAATTACTGCCTGTGCTCTTTTCTAGGATTTTTATGGTTTCAGGTCTCACATTTAGGTCTTTAATCCATTTTGAATTCACTTTCATGTATGGTGTAAGAAAGTGGTCCAGTTTCATTCTTTTGCATGTAGCTGTCCAGTTTTCCCACCACCATTTGTTGAAGAGATCGTCTTTTTTGGATATTCTTTGGATATTCTTTCCTGCTTTGTCGATGATTCGACAACTGTCAAGACAACTAGTCGAGACCTGTGGGTTTATTTCTGGATTTTCTGTTCTGTTCCATTGAGCTGTGTGTCTGTTTTTGTGCAAGTACCATACTGTTTTGATTATTTCAGCTTTGTGATATAACTTTAAGTCTGGAATTGTGATGCCTCCAGCTTTGCTTTTATTTTTAGATTGCTTTGGCTATTTGGGGTCTTTTGGTTCCATACAAACTTTAGGATTATTTGTTTTAGTTCTGTGAAAAATGCTCCTAGTATTTTGATAGGGATTTCATTAAATCTGTAGATTGCTTTGGGTAGTATAGACACTTTAACAATATTTGTTCTTCCAAACCATGAGCATGGAATGTCTCTCCATTTCTTTATGTCATCTTCAATCTCTTTCATCAGTGCTTTATAGTTTTCAGAGTACAGGTCTTTCACCTCTTTGGTTAGATTTATTCCTGGGTATCTTACTGTTTTTGGTGCAGTTGTAAATGGGATTGATTCCTTAATTCTCTTGCTGCTGCTTCATTATTGGGGTATAGAAATGCAACAGATTTCTGTATATTGATTTTATATTCTGTGACTTTACTGGATTTGTATATCAGTTCTAGCAGCTTTTTGGTGGAGTCATTTGGGTTTTCTATGTGTAGTATCATGTCATCTACAAATAGTGAAAATTTTACTTTTTTCTTACTGATTTGAATGCCTTTTATTTCTTTTTGTTGTCTGATTGCTGTGGTTTGGATTTCCAGTACTATGATGAGTAAAAGTGTTGAGAGTGGACATCCTTGCCTGTTCCTCTCCTTAAGGGAAAGGCTCTCAGTTTTTCCCTGTCAAAGATCACGTTAGTTGTGTACTTTTAATATATGGCCTTTATTATGTTGAAGTATGTTCCTTCTAAATGTACTTTGGTGAGGATTTTTATCATGAATGAATCTTGTACTTGGTCAAATGCTTTTTCTGCATCTATTGAAATATCATATGGTTCTTATCCTTTTATTGATGTAATGTATCACATTGATTGGTTTCCAAATATTGAACCACCCTTGCAATCCAGGAATAAATCCTGCTTGATTGTGGTGAAATTTTTTTTTTTAAATGATTTTTTAAAATGTATTGTTGGATTTGGTTTGCTAGTATTTTGTTGAGGATTTTTGTATCTATGTCCATCAGAGATATTGGGCTGTAGTTCTTTTTTTGTGGTCTCTTTATCTGCTTTGGTATCAGGGTAATGCTGGCCTCATAGAAGGAATTTGGAAGTTTTCCTTCCTTTTTTTACTTTTTTGGAATAATTTGAGAAGAATATGTATTAACTCTTATTTAAATGTTTGGTAGAATTTACCTGCTAAACCGTGTGGTCCTGGACTTTTGTTTCTTGGGAGTTTTTTTATTACTCATTCAGTTTCTTTGCTGGTAATCGGGCTGTTCAAATTTTGTTTGTTCCTGTTTCAGTTTTGGTAGGTTATATGTTTCTAGGAATTTATTTCTTCTAGGTTGTCCAATTTGTTGGCATATAGCTTTTCATAATACTATCTTATAATTGTTTGTATTTCTCTGGTGTATGCTGTTATTTCTCCTCTCTCATTTGTGATTTTATTTATTTGGGTCCTTTCTCTTTTTTTTCTTGGTAAGTCTGGTTAGAGTTTTATCATTTTTATAGATTTTTTTCCCCCAAAGAGCCAGCTCCTGGTTTCATTGATCTGTTCTATTGTTTTTTAGTCTCTTTATCATTTATTTCTGATCTGATCTTTATTATTTCCTTCCTTCTGTTGGTTTTATTTGTTGTTCTTCTTGTTTGTTTGAGATTTTTCTTACTTGAGGTAGGCCTGTATTGCAATAAACTTCCCTCTTAGAACCTATTTTGCTGGGTTCCAAAGGTTTTGAACCGTTGTGTTTTCATTTTCATTTGTTTCCATGTACTTTTTATTTCTTTTTTTATTTCCTAGATGACTCATTAGTTGTTTAGTAGCATGCTATAATCTCTTCTAGATTTTTTTCTTGTGGTTGACTTCTAGTTTCATAGTGTTTGGTCAGAAAAGATGCATGGTATGACTTGCATGTTTTTGAATTTGTTGGGGCCTGTTTTGTGGCCTAATATGTGATCTGTTCTGAAGAATGCTTTGTGTGCACTTGAAAAGAATGTGTATTCTGCTGTTTTAGGAGGGAACGTTCTGAATTTATCTGTTAAATCTATCTGGTCTAGTGTGTCATTCAAAGCCATTGTTTTGTTGTTGTTGTTGTTTTTAAGATTTTATTTATTCATTTGACAGCAAGAGAGCACAAGCAGGGTGAGCAGCAGAGGGAGAGGGAGAAGCAGGCTCTCTGCAGAGCAGGGGGAGCCTGATGCGGGACTCAATCCCAGGACCCCAGGATCATGACCTGAGCCAAAGGCAGACGCTTAACCAACTGAGCCCCTGATTTTCTGTTTAGATGATCTATTGATGTGTGGGGAGTGTTAAAGTTCTCTACTGTTGTTGTATTATTATCAATTAGTTCCTTTCTGTTATTAACGGTTTTATGTATTTGGGTGCTCCCATGTTGGGTACATAATATTTACAGTTATGTCTTTTTGTTGGATTGACCCCTTTCTTTGCCTTTTTTTTTTTTTTAAGATTTTATTTATTTGACAGAGAAAGAGACAGGCAGAGAGGGAACACAGAGGGGGAGTGGGAGAGGGAGAAGCAGTCTCCCCATTGAGCAGGGAGCCTGACGTGGGGCTGATCCCAGGACCCTGGGATCATGACCTAAGCCAAAGGCAGATGCCCAACGACTGAGCCATCCAGGCTCCCCGGATTGACCCCTTTCTTATGATATAGTGCCTTTCTTCATCTTTTTGTCTTTATTCTAAAGTCTATTTTGTCCGATATAAGTGTTGTTACCCCAGCTTTCTTTTGACATATATTTGTATGACACATGTTTCTCCATTCCCCTCACTTTCAATCTGCAGGTGTCTTTAGGTCTACAGTGAGTCTCTTGTAGGCAGCATATAGATGGGTCTTGTTTTTCTTTTTCTTCCTTTTTTTAATCTGTCACTCTTGTCTTTTGATTAGAGCATTTAGTCCATTTACATTCAAAGTAATTATTGGTAGATATGTATTATTGCCATTTTATTACTTGTTTTCTGGTTGTTTCTAAAGATTTTCTCTGATTCCCTCATGTGTTTTTTCTTTTCATGATTTGCTGGTTTTCTTTAGTGATATATTTGGATTTCTTTCTCTTTATTCTTTCATATTTTTTAGTGGTTTTTGATTTGTGGTTACCATTAGGTTTTGTACATATCTTCTGCATCTAGCAGTCTATATTAAGTTGATGGTTGTTTAAGTTTGAACCTATTCTTCACTCCTGTCCTCACATTTTAGATATATAGTGTCCCATTTTACATCTTTTTATTTTGTGAGTTCCTTGAATAATTTTTTTTTACAGAAATTTTTTTTTTAGGGGTGCCTGGGTGGCTCAATTGGTTAAGTGTCTGCCTTTGGCTCAGGTCATGATTCCAGGGTCCTGGGATTGAGCCCTGAGTCAGGATCCCTGCTCAGCAAGGAGTCTGCTTGTCTCTCCCTCTGCCCCTCCCCCTGCTTGTGTGCATGCTCTCTCCTTCTCACTCTCAAATAAATTAAAAAAAAAATCTTTAAGAAAAAAAATAAATATTTCTTTTTAGTGCTTTTGTGTTTCTTACCTTCATACTGTCATTTTTGGTCTTTCCACTCATAGCATCCCCTTTAATATTTCTTATAGAGCTGGTTTAATGGTCATGAACTCCTTTAGTTTCTGTTTGTCTGGGAAACTATCTCTCCTATTCTGAATGATAGCCTTGTTGGATAGAGTATTCTTGGCGGCATGTTTTTCCCTTTCAGCACTTTGAATTTATTATGCCATGCCTTTCTGACTTGGAAAGTTTCTGCTGAAAAATCTACTGATAGTCTTATGGGGTTTCTTTTGTATGTAACTGTCTTCTTTTGTCTTGCTGCTTGTAACATTTTTTCTTTATCACTGTATTTTGCCATTTTAATTACAATATATCTTGGTTTGGATCTACTTCTGTTGATTTTGCTGAGGGTTTGTGTGCCTCCTGAATCTGGATATTTCTTTCTTACCCAAATTAGGGAAGTTTTCAGTTATTATTTCTTCAAATAAATTTTCTAGCCCCTTTTTTTTCTCTTCTTCTAGGTCTCTTATAATTTGAATGTTACTATGTTTGATGGAGTCACTGAGTTCCCTAAGTCTGTTCTTGTTTTGCATAATTCTTTTTTTCTCTCTTTTGTTCAGCTTGATTACTTTCCATTACTCTGTCTTCTTGGTCATTAATTTGTTCCTCTGCTTCTTCCAAGCTTCCATTCCAACAAGTGTGTTTCTCATTTCATTTGTTGAGCTTTTTGTCTCCGCTGTGTTGTTCCTTATCTCTGTGTTAATGATCTCACTGATAGCCTCCATTCTTCTCTCTTTTCTCAAGTCCAGTAAGTATCCTTGTGATCATACTTTAAATTTTCCATCAGACATGTTACTTATATCTGTTTTACTTAGATCTCTAGCCATGGCCTTGTTCTATTTCATTTGGGACAAATTCCTCTGTCTTCTCATTTTGTCTAAATCTTTATGCCTGTTTCTGTGTGTTAGGAAAGTCAGCTATGTCTCCTGTTCTTGAGAGTAATGGCTTTATGAAGAAAGAGGTCCTGCAGTGTAGTGTTTCCTGTTCCCCAGTACTTGGCACTCCTGGGAGTGTCTCCAATATGTGCTGCATGCACTCTGCTGTTGTGTCCTGGCCACTTTATCCTTCAGGCCAGTTGTCTACAGAGGCTCTCTTTGCCTGTTGTAGGCAGTGTTTGGTCCCTGGTCTGAGTGGTACGTTTTGGTGCTCTGGTCTGCTTGTGAAATGAGATTGTTGCCATTGCCACTGTAACTGGGGCATCACAAAACTCCAGGGTCGGGAGACAAGGTGTTGGCAGGGGTTTAGGCTGGTCTTCTTGAGGAGGGGCCTGCTGCACTGGGACTGCAAATGTGACTAGGAAGGGTGGTTCTTCTGGAGCATGGAGGGTGCGGGGCTTGTAAGCAAGTTAGGTGGGGTGTGTCTGTGCTGTGCTGGTTCCCGTAGGTGGCCCTGTGCTGATGCCAAGGGTAGGGGAAGGGAAATGGCACCAGCAGTTCCTTTGTTTCTGGAGGGGCCTCTCAGTGAATGCTCCCTCTCTGGGACATGCTCCAAGGTGAGCAACTAACCTCCCTACTCTGTACCCCAGGCGCTCTTCAGATCATTGTTTCCATGCTGTACGTCTGTGGGCTGTTTGCCTTGCCTTTTCTCCAAGAGCAGCCCCAGTGTCCTCTGACCTTTCCCAAAGCCAAGCAAACTGACCTTTAAAACTCCAGGCTTAAGCCCCGCTGGTTGCAAGAACTCAACGAAATTCGGGCCCTCTTGCTTTCCAAGCCAGTTGCTATGGGGATTTGTTATCCCTGTGCACTCCTATGCTAGTCTGTCTCTCACCCTTCTCATTGACCACAGCTCCCTCACCACTGCAGTGGCCACAATCCATTTCTCTCCCAAGCCACATCTCTGTGGTTTCTGTTTTCTTCGATGTGGCCTCTTCTCTACCTTTAGTGGTGGAGTTTGTTCTGCCAGTCTTCAGATCAATGTCTGGACTATTTCAGATGATTTCATAGTTACCTAATTGTATTTATGGGACGAGATGAGCCTAGGGTCCTCCTACTCTGCTGCCATCTTCCCCTCTTGTCTATCAAAATAAGAAAATCTTGCCATTTGCAACAACATGGATAGATCTAGAGAATATTATGACAAGTGAAATAAATCCAAGAAAGACAAATACTGTGTGATTTTACTTATATGTGGAATCTAAATAAATAAATAAATGAACAAATAAAGCAAAATGGAAACACACTCATAAATACAGAGAATAAATTGGTGGTTGTCAGAGGGGAATGGGGTTGGGGAATAGGTGAAGTGAAATAGGTAAAGGAGATTAAGAGGTAGAAACTTCCAATAACCTGAATGTAAATGGGCTAAATGCCCCAGTCAAAAGACACAAGGTATCAGATTGGATAAAAAAACAAGACCCATCAATATGCTGTCTACAAGAAACTCATTTTAGACCCCAAAACACCTCCAGATTTAAAGTGAGGGGGTGGAAAACCATTTACCATGCTAATGAACATCAAAAGAAAACTGGGGTGGCAATCCTTATATCAGACAAATTAGATTTTATTTTATTTTATTTTTTAATTTTTTTTAAAGATTTTATTTATTTATTTGACAGAGAGCACACGTAGGTAGAGTGGCAGGCAGAGGGAGAGGGAGAAGCAGGCTCTTTGCTGAGCAGGGAGCGGGACATGGGGCTTGATCCCACGACCCCAGGATCATGATCTGAGCCGAATGCAGCTGCTTAACCGACTGAGCCACCCAGGCACCCAACAGATTAGATTTTAAACTGAAGACTATAATAAGAGATGAGGAAGGACACTATATCGTACTTAAAGGGTCTATCCAACAAGATTTACCAGTTTTAAATATCTATGCCTCTAACATGGGAGCAACCGATTATATAAAACCAATTAATAACAAAATAAAAGAAACACATCGACAATAATACAAAAATAGTAGGAGACTTTAACACCCCCCTCCCTGAAATGGACAGATCTTCTAAGCAAAAGACCAACAAGGAAATAAAGGCTTTAAATGACACACTGGACCAGATGGACTTCACAGGTATATTCAGAACATTCCATCCCAAAGCAACAGAATACCCATTCTTCTCTAGTGCCCATGGAACATTCTCCAGAATAGATCACATCCTGGGTCACAAATCAGGTCTCAACTGGTACCAAAAGATTGGGATCATTCCCTGCATATTTTTGGACCACAATGCTTTGAAACTAGAACTCAATCACAGGAGGAAAGTTGAAAGAACTCAAATACATGGAAGTTAAAGAGCATCCTACTAAAGAATGAATGGGTCAACCAGGAAATTAAAGAAGAATTAAAAAAAATTCATGAAAACACAACTGTTCAAAATCTTTGGGATGCAGCAAACGTGTCCTAAGAGGAAAGTATATAGCAATACAAGCCTTTCTCAAGAAACAAGAAAGGTCTCAAATACACAACCCATCCCTACACCTAAAGGAGCTGGAGAAAGAACAGCAAATAAAGCCTAAACCTAGCAGGAGAAGAGAAATAATAAAGATCAGCACAGAAATCAATGCAATAGAAACCAAAAGAACAGTAAAACAGGTCAATGAAACTAGGAGCTGGTTCTTTGAAAGAATAAGATTGATAAACCCCCGGCCAGACTTACCCAAAAGAAAAGAGAAAGGGCCCAAATAAATAAAATCATGAATGAAAGAGGAGAGATCACAACCAACACCAAAGAAATACAAACAATTATAAGAACATATTATGAGCAACTCTATGCCAGCAAATTAGATAATCTGGAAGAAATGGATGCATTCCTAGAGACGTATAAACTACCAAAACTGAACCAGGAAGAAATAGAAAACCTGAACAGACCCATAACCAGTAAGGAAATTGAGGCAGTAATCAAAAATCTCCCAACAAACAAGAGCCCAGGGCCAGAGGGCTCCCCAGGGGAATTCTACCAAAAATTTAAAGAAGAATTAATATCCATTCTTCTGAAACTGTTCCAAAAAATAGAAATGGAAGGAAAATTTCCAAACTCATTTTATGAGGCCAGCATTACCTTGATCCCAAAACCAAAGACCCCATCAAAAAGGAAAACTACAGACCAATATCCCTGATGAACATGGATGCAAAAATTCTCACCAAAATACTAGCCAATAGGATCCAACAGTACATTAAAAGGATTATTCACCACGACCAAGTGGGATTTATCCCTGGGCTGCAAGGTTGGTTCAACATCCGCAAATCAATGTGATACAATATGTTAATAAAAGATAGAACAAGAACCATATGATCCTCTCCATAGATGCAGAAAAAGCATTTGACAAAGTACAGCATCCTTTCTGGATTAAAATTCTTCACAGTGTAGGGATAGAGGGTACATACCTCAATATCATAAAAGCCATCTATGAAAAACCCACAGCAAATATCATCCTCAATGGGGAAAAACTGAGAGCTTTTCCCCTAAGGTCAGGAACACGGCAGGGATGTCCACTATCACCACTGCTATTCAACATAGTACTAGAAGTCCTAGCCTCAGCAGTCAGACAACAAAAAGAAATAAAAGGCATCCGAATCTGCAAAGAAGAAGTCAACTCTCTTTGCAGATGATAGGATACTTTATGTGGGAAATCCAAAAGACTCTACCCCAAAACTGCTAGAACTCATACAGGAATACAGTAAAGTGATAAAAATCAATGCACAGAAATCAGTTGCATTTCTATACACCAACAACAAGACAGAAGAAAGAGAAATTAAGGAGTTGATCCCATTTACATTGCACCCAAAATCATGATGCTTAGGAATAAATCTAACCAAAGGAGCAAAGAATCTGTACTCAGAAAACTATAGAACACTCATTAAAGAAATTGAGGAAGACACAAAGAAATGGAAAAATGTTCGATGCTCATGGATTGGAAGAACAAATATTGTGAAAATGTCTATGCTACCTAGAGTAATCTACACATTTAATGCAATCCCTATCAAAATACCATCAACTTTTTTCAAAAAAATGGAACAAATAATCCTAAAAGTTGTATGGAACCGGAAAAGACCCTGAATAGCCAGAGGAATGTTGAAAAAGAAAAGCAAAGCTGGTGGCATCACAATTCCCGACTTCAAGCTCTATTATAAAGCTGTAATCATCAAGACAGTATGGTACTGGCACAAAAACAGACACATAGATCAATGGAATAGATTAGAGAGCCCAGAAATGGACCCTCAACTCTATGGTCAACTAATCTTCGACAAAGCCGGAAAGAATATCCAACGGGAAAAAGAGTTTCTTCAACAAATGGTGTTGGGAAAATTGGACAGCCACATGCAGAAGAATGAAACTGGACCATTTTCTTACACCACACACAAAAATAGACTCAAAATGGATGAAAGACCTAAATGTGAGACAGGAATTCATCAAAATCCTTGAAGGAAACACAGGCAACAACCTCTTGGACCTCAGCTGCAGCAACTTCTTCCTAGAAACATCGCCAAAGGCAAGGGAAGCAAGGGCAAAAATGAATTATTGGGACTTCATCAAGATAAAAAGCTTTTGCACAGCAAAGGAAACAGTCAACAAAACCAAAAGACATGGGACGCCTGGGAGGCTTGGTTGGGCCGCTGCCTTTGGCTCAGGTCATGCCCAGGGTCCTGGGATCGGGTCCCACATCAGACTCCTTGCTCAACGGAGCGCCTGCTTCTCCCTGTCCCTCTGCTTGTGCTCTGTCAAATAAATAAAATCTTTAAAAAAATAAAATAGAAGACAACCAACAGAATGGGAGAAGATATTTGCAAATGACATATCAGATAAAGGGCTAGTATCCAAAATCTATAAAGAACTTATCCAACTCAACACCCAAAGAACAAATAATCCAGTCAAGAAATGGGCAGAAGACATGAACAGACACTTCTGCAAAGAAGACATCCAAATGGCCAGCAGACACATGAAAAAGTGCTCAACATCACTCGGCATCTGGGAAATACAAATCAAAACCTCAATGAGATACCACCTCACATCAGTCAGAATGGCTAAAATTAACAAGTCAGGAAACAGCAGATGTTGGCGAAGATGTGGAGAAAGGGGAACCCTCCTACACTGTTGGTGGGGATGCAAGCTGGTGCAGCCACTCTGGAAAACAGTATGGAGGTTCCTCAAAAAGTTGAAAATAGAGGTACCCTCCAACCCAGCAATTGCACTACTGGGTATTTACCCCAAAGATACAAATGTAGGGACCCAAAGGGGCACATGCACCCCAATGTATATAGCAGCAATGTCCATGATAGCCAAACTATGGAAAGAGCCTAGATGTCCATCAACAGATGAATGGATAAAGAAAATGTATATATATGCAATAGAATATTATGCAGCCATCAAAAAAATGAAATCTTGCCATTTGCAACAACATGGATGGAACCAGAGGGTATTATGCTAAATGAAGTAAGTCAGTCAGAGAAAGACAATTATCATATCTCACTGATATGAGGAATTTGAGAAACAAGACAGAGGATCATAGGGGAAGGAAGGGGAAAAGGTAATAAGACAAAACCAGAGAGGGAGACAAACCATAAGAGACTCAATCTCAGGAAACAAACTGAGGATTGCTGGAGGGGAGGGGGGGTGGGAAGGATGGGGTGGCTGGGTGATGGACACTGGGGAGGGTATGTGCTATGGTGAGCGCTGTGAATTGTCTAAGACTGATGAATCATAGATCTGTACCCCTGAAACAAATAATACGTTATATGTTAATAAAAAAAAAAAACTTCCAATAATAAAAGTATGTCACGATGTAAAGTGCAGCATAGAGAATATAGTCAATAATATTATAATAATTTTGTATGGTGAGAGATGGTAATTACACTTACCATGGTGAGCATTTTGTAATTATATAAATGTTGAATCACTATATTATACATCTGAAACTAATATAATGTTATATGTCAACTGTACTTTAATTTTAACTAACTAAATAAGAATAATCCTGCTATGAACATTTGTGTACAAGTTTTTGAGTGGGTATATGTTTTCATGTCTCTTGGGTATACATGTAGGAGTGAAATTGCTGGATCATATGGTAACTCTATGTTTAACTTTTCGAGAAACTGCCCAACTGTTTGCAGAGCAGAAGCAGCTATACCATTTTACATTCCCATCAGCAGTGTATGAGGGTTCTGATTTCTACACACCCTTGCCTTGTCATTTCCATCCCTCCTGCCACTTTTTTAAATAGCTATATCTTAGTGGGTATGAAACGATAGGCCATTTTGGTTTTTATTTTCATTTCCTTAATGACTAATGGTGGTGAGCATCTTTTCCTGTGCTTGCTGGCCATTTGTATTTCTTCTTTGGAGAAATGTCTATTCTAATCCTATGCCCACTTTAAAATTGGGTTATTTGTGGTTTTATTGTAGAGTTGTAAATGTTTTTTATATATTCTGGATACAAGTCCTTCATCAGATATATCGTTTTGAAATATTTTCTTCTATTCAGTGGGTTATCTTCAATTTCTTGATGATGTCAATACACAAAATGTTTTGACTTATTTGTTTTTTTGTTGTCTGTGCTTTTGCTGTCATATATGAGAAACTATTGCCAATCCAAGGTTACAAAGATTTATGCCAGTGCTTTTTACTAAGAATTTTATACTTACATTTAGATCTTCAAGACTATTTTGAGTTAATTTTCATATATAAACGGAGGTAGAGATCCAACTTCATTTTTTTTTTTGTATGTGAATATCCAATTACCCAAGTGTAATTTGTTGAAAAGACTGTTCTTTCCCCATTGAATTGTCTTGTCATCTTTGTCAAAAATTGATTGACCATAATTGTGAGGGTTTATTTCTGTGCTCGTATTTTTATTCCATTGATATATATGTCTGCTCTTTTGCCACTTCCACACTGTCCTAGCTACAGTAGCTTTGTGATAAGTTTTGAGATCAGGGAAGTGTGAGTCTTCCAACTTGATTCTTTTTCAAGATTGTTTTGGCTATTCTGCGTCCCTTGCAATAATTTTATGATCAATTAATTCCTGCAAAAAAGGCAACTGGGATTTTGATGGGGTTGCATTGAATCTGTAGACTGGGGAGTATTGCCATTTTAATCCATGAACAGGGGTATCTTTTCATTTATTTAGATCTTCAGTTTCTTTCAATGATGTTAGTAGTTTTTGGTGTACAGGTCTTGAGCGTCTTTCCTTAAATTTATTCCTGAATTTTTTATTCTTTTTGATGTTTCTTTTCGCCTTCTTGGACTGCCCTAACAGAAGAACCACAGACTGGGTGGCTTAAACAACAGAAATGTATTTTTTCACAGTTCTGAAGACTACAAGACCAAGGTCAAGGTGCCAGCAGATTTGGTTTCTGGTGAGACCTCTCTTTCTGATTTGCAGATGGCCACCTTCTCCCTGTGTCCTCATGTGGCTTTTCCTCTGTGCATCTGTAGAGAGGGAGATCAATCTCTGATGTCTCTTCTTTTTCTTGTAAGTACACTAGTCCTATCATATTAGATCCTAACCCTTGACCTCGTTTAACCTTAATTACTTTCTTAAAGGCCCCCATCTCCAAATACCTTCTTAAAGGCCCCATCTCCAAATACAGTCAGATTGGGGGTTAGGACTTCAATATATGATTTGGGGCACAATTCAGTCTATAACAATGCTAATATAAGTGGAATTGTTTTCTGCGTTTTATTTGCATGTTGTTCACTGCTAATGTATAGAAATATAATTAGCTTTTATATATTGACCTTGTATCCTGCAAACATGATGAACTGGCTTATTAATTCATATAGGTTTTTTGTGGATTTTCTACATAAAGATTATGTAATCTGCAAATAGAGATAATTTTACTTATTTTTAATCTGGGTGCCTTTTATTTTGTTTTCTTGCCTAATGCCTGGCTGTAACCTCCAGTACTATGGTTTTTGTTGTTGTTTTTTGGTTGGTTGATTTTTTTAAAGATTTTATTTATTTATTTGAGAGAGAGAGAGCATGAGCGGGGGGCGGGGGGGAACAAAGGGAGAAGCAGACTCCCTGCTGAGTGGGGAGCCCCATGCAGGGCTCTATCCCGGGTCCCTGAGATGATGACTTGAGCTGAAGTCAGACACTTAACTGACTGAGCCACACAGGCACCCCACCTCTGGTACTATGTTGAATAGAACTGTCAAGAGTGGACATCTTTGTCTTGTCTTGATCTTAGAGGAAAGCATCCAGTCTTTCACCATCAAGTATCATATTCACTGGGGTTTATCACAGATGCCCTTTATCAGGTTGATGAAATTTCCCTGTATTCTTAGTTGAATGTTTTCTTTGTGAAAGGTTGTTGGGCTTTGTCAAATGCTTTCTATACATATATTGAGATGATCATGTGGTTTTTGTTCTTTTGGCTTTTAATATGATGTATTAAATTGACTTATTTTCATATATTGAAACAGCCTTGCAATCCTGGGATAAATTCCATTTGATCATGGTGCATACTCTTTATATGTTGCTGGATTTAGATTGCTAGTACATTTTAAGGACTTTTTCATCTTAAAAGAAATACCAGTCTGTAATGTTCTTTTTGTGTGATTTTTAAACATGCTAGGAAATGCTCTTTTCTCTTTTATACTTTTGCAAGAGTTTGTGAACTCCTCTTTATGTGTTCAGTACACTTCCAGTGAAGTCACCTGGTTCTGAGGTTTTCTTTTGGGAAGTTTTCTGATTCAGTTTTTTGCTTGTTATAGGCCTATTCAGATTTTCTTTTTCTTCTTGGGTCAGTGTTAGTAGTTTGGGTCTTTATAGGAATTTATGTGTTTCATTTAGGTTATCCTATTTTTTGGCATACATTTGTTCATAAAATTATTTTATAAACCTTCCTGTTTCTGTAAGGTTACTAATAATGTCCCTCTTTCATTTTGATTTTAGTAATTTGAGTTTTCTTTTTCCCCTTGGTCTTTCTAACTAATGGTTTGTCAGTTTTGTTGATCTCTTCAAAGAACCGACTTTTTATTTCAATGATTTTTTCTTTTTTTTTTAAAGATTTTATTTATTTATTTATAGGACAGAGAGAGACACAGCGAGAGAGGGAACACAAGCAGGGGAAGTGGGAGAGGGAGAAGCAGGCTTCCTGCCGAGCAGGGAGCCCGATGTGGGGCTCGATCCCAGGATCCTGGGATCATGACCTGAGCCGAAGGCAGATGCCTAACGACTGAGCTACCCAGGCGCCCCTCAATGATTTTTTTCTATTGTTTTCTGTTAATTCATTTATTTCTGCTCTAAAATGTATTATTTTTTCCTTCTGTTTGCTTTAGGTTTAGTTTGCACTTCTTTTCCTATTTTCTTAAGGTGTAAGGTTATGTAATTGAGGTTTTTCTTTTTAATATAGCACTTACAGCTGTAAATATTCCTCTAAGCTTTTAGCTGCATCCCATAAACTTTGGCACATTGTGTTCTTGTTTTCATTAACTTCGAGGTATTTTCTAATTTATCTAATGATTTCTTCTTTGACCTGTTGGTTATTCTGGAGTGTGTTGTGTGATTGCCACATATTTGTGAATTTCTCACATTTCCTTTTGGTTATTTCTTATTCTTTTATAATCAGAAGACATACTTTATGTGATTTCAATCCTTTTAAGTTTATTGATAATTGTGTTATGACCTAATATACTGTCTATTCTTTAGAGTGTTCCATGTGCACTTGAGAAGAATGTATGTATGTTCTGGTGTTTTGAGCAGAGTGTTCTTCAGATGTCTCTTAAGTCTAGTTAGTTTCTAGTGTTAAGTCTTCTGTTTCCTTGTTGATCTTCTGTCTAGTTCTATTTATTATTGAAAGTGAGGTACTATTACTGTTGACTTACTTCTCCCTTTATTTCTGTACTTCTTTACTTCATGTATTTTGAGTCTTTGTTGTTAGGTAGGTATATGTTTATAATTTTATATATATATTCTTGATGAATTGACTATTATTATTAAATGTCATTCTTTAACTAGTGACAACTTTTTGTGTCAGAGTCTATTTTGTCTGATATAAGTATAGCCACTCCAGCTCTCTTTTGATTATTGTTTGTATGGTTTATTTTTTTCCATCCTTCTATGTTCAATCTCTGTGTGTCTTTGATTCTGAAGTGTCTTTTTTAGATAGAATATAGTTTGGTCATGTTATTTTTATCCATTCAAAAGATCAACCTCTGCCTTTTGATTGGAGTATTTAATCCATTTACTTTTATAATTAATGTAATTACTGACAGGTAGAATTTATGTTTATCATTTTGCTATTTTCTACATGTCTTATATCTTTTTTTTTTTTTTTTGAAGATTTTAAGAGAGGGAACACAAGTAGACAGAGTGTCAGGCAGAGGGAGAGGGAGAAGCAGACTCCCCGCTGAGCAGGGAGCCCAATGCGGGGCTTGATTCCAGGACCTTGAGATCATGACCTGAGCCAAGGGCAGACACTAAACCGACTTGAGGCACCCAGGCGCGCCATCTACATGTCTTATATCTTTTTATTCCTCTATTCCTCTCCATTACTGTCTTCTTGTGGTAGTTATTTTCTAATGTACCATTTTAATTCTCCTGTCATTTTTTTGACTATTTTTTAAAATTTTCTTAGTGGCCTCCTGGGGATTACAATTAATATCTTTATAGCAATCTAGCTCAGATTAATGCAACTTCATTTCAGTAGTTTACAGAAACTTGGCTCTTATGTAGCTCCCTTTCCTCCCCCTCCCTTTATACTATTATTATTACACATATACATTATACATAAGCATTATAAACCTGCAACACAGATTTATGATTATTGCAGTTGTCTTTTAAATCAGATAGGAGAAATAACTTACAAACAGAAAACACATTTGTGTTGTCTTTATAATTATATGTGTGTTACCTTTGTCAAAGTGTTATTTCTTTATGTGAATCTAAGTTACTATCTGGTGTCCTCTCATTTCAGCCTGAAGATTCCTTTTAATATTTATTGTAGAGCAGATTTGAGAGTGACTGGTTCTCTCTCCAGGTGTTTACATGATAATGTCTTAATTTCGCCTTTGTTTCTGAAGGTTAGTTTCTCTGGATATAAATTCTAGTTTGAAAGTCTTTCTTTCATTATCTTGAATATGTCATCCCCATCATTTGTTACTCTTACTGAGGATATATTGTATGTGATGATTTGCTTCTCTTTTGTTGCTTTCAGGATTCTCTCTTTGTCTTTAACTACCAGTAGTTTGATTATGAGGTGTTTAAGTGTAGATCTCTTTGATATTATCCTTTTGGAGTTTGTTAAGCTTCTGGGATGTATAGGTGCATGTTTTTCATTAAATTTGAGAAGTTTTCAGCTATTATTTCTTTGAATACTTTTTCTTCTCTTTTTCTTCCCCTTCTGGGACTCTCCTTATGCATATATTGGTATACTTAAAATGTGCCACAGTACTCTGAGGTTCTGCTTATTGATTTATTTTTTTGGTGGCAGACCAGAGCACCTCAAGTGATCTGTTTTTATGTTCATTGATTCTTCTCTCAGCTCAAATGCTTTTGAGCCCTCTAGTGAATTTTTCATGTCAGCTATTTACTTTTTAACTCCAGGTTTCTATTTGGGGTGTGTGTGTGTGAGAGAGAGAGAGAGATTTTGTGTGTGTGTGTGTATAAAATTTCTATCCCTTCATTAATATTCTCCATTTGGTAAGACATCATTCTCATACTTCCCTTTAGTTCTTTAAGTCCATGGTTTTCTTTAGTTCTTTGAACATTTTTATGAACTGATTTAAAGTCTTTGTGTAGTACAATGTCTGGGCTTCCTCAGGACAGTTTTTCATGGCTGCTTTTTGTGTGTGTGTATATGGGTTATAATTCTTGTTTCTTTGCATGTCTTGCAATTTTTGGTGAAAAGTGGACATTTTAAGTAATATAATGTGGCAACTCTGAAAACCAGCCCCCGCCCCACTAGAGTTTGTTATTACTATTTATTTATTTGTGACTTTCCTAAACTAATTCTATACAATCTGTATTCTTTGTTATGTGTGGCTATAAGAAGTCTCTGCTCTAAAACTATTTTATTTTTCTGTCCCTCTGTCCCACATTCAATCACTTGCCAGAGTCTATCAGTTTTAATTGCATAATTTTTTAATTACTCACTCCTTTCATTCTCATGGCACCACTCTAGCTCAGGTCCCAGTTATTTCTTACCTTGATTACTGTAGAAACTGAACAACTCATTTCTAGCTCACCATCTTTCTGATTTAAACTACCCCACTACTGATTTTATTTCTAAATATGGTTTAATCATTGTCTTTTCCCTAACCAAGTAAAATTTTTCCAAAAAGTTTCAAGGATTTAGGTTGGAGAAGACACATGCACGTTTGTAAACTGTGAAGAATCTTGTGGCAAAAGAGTGACTGCAGACAGGATAGTATGGGGAGTGACTTACAGCATAAAGTCCTAGAGGGAGAGAATTAGTCCAGGAATATCTGACATGGGGTGAGTTTATCCTCTGAGACATTATTGAAGGTGCTAGGGATGGATAGAGTGCAGATGATAGAAGGCAGGTGAGAGAGTGCATGAAGTCTCTTTTTCAGAGTTCCATCTGTTCAGAGTGAGAGGGTTAAGTGTGATCCAGGAGTCTGAGAGAAAGTAAAGTATTAGAATGGTAATGGGTAAGAAATTTAAAAGATTTCTCAGTTAAGAAATGTAAAATTAGGGGCACCTGGGTGCTGCAGTTGGTTTGGCATCTGACTCTTGGTTTCAGCTCAGGTCCTGATCTCAGGGTTGTGAGATCGAGCCCCATGCCGGGCTCTGCACTCAGTGTGGAGTCTGCTTGAGATTCTCTCTTCCTTTCCCTGCCCCTCCCACTTGTACTCTGTCTCTCTGTCTCTCTCAAATAAATAAATAAAATCTATAAAAAAAAAAGAAATGTAAAGTTATTGTTAAGAACCTAGTCTTATGAAACATTCTGAGTAACACTGTTAACTGTGTCTTTGGAGTTCTTAGTGACACTGGTCTTTAATGAAGAAACCAACTTGTATCCTCTTTGAAGATACCTACTTAAGGTTAATCCTTGGTGGGGGGGGTTACCTGGGTGGCTCAGTCAGTTAAGCATCTGACTTGATTTCAGCTCAGGTTGTGATCTCAGGGTTTCGAGATCAACCCTGCATTGGGCTCCGTCCTGGGTGTGGAGCCTCCTTGGGATTCTGTCTCTCCCTCTTCCCCTCCTCTCCTACCCCTCTCTCTCTCTCTTTAAGAAAAGAAAAAAAAGGTTTATTATCATTGTGCACTAGGTGTATTTCTGATATATTTTTTTACAAACTTTTCTATCACATGCCAGACAGATGGGCTAATAATAATTGTATTTTTTTAAGATTTATTTATTATTATTTTTTTTTACATGTTAACCAGCTTAGTAGCAAGCATTTATTTCCTTCTTTTTAATTTTTTAAATTTTTATTATGTTATGTTAGTCACCATATAGTACTTCATTAGTTTTTGATGTAGTGTTCCATGATTCATTGTTTGCATGTAACACCCAGTGCTCCTTGCAATACGTGCCCTCCTTAATACCCATCACTGGGCTAACCCATCCCCCCATTCCCATCCCCTCTGAAACCCTCAGTTTGTTTCCTGGAGTCCACAGTCTCTCATGGTTCATCTCTCCCTCTTATTCCCCCCCTTCATTTTTCCCTTCCTTTTCCTAATATCCTCCATGCTATTCCTATGTTCCACATATAAGTGAAACCATATGATAATTGTCTTTCTCTGCTTGACTTATTTCACTTAGCATAATCCCCTCCAGTTCCATCCATGTCAGTGCAAATGGTTGGTATTCATCCTTTCTGATGGCTGAGTAATATTCCATATATATGGACCACATCTTCTTTATCCATTCATCTGTGGAAAGGCATCTTAGCTCTTTCCGCAGTTTGGCTATCGTGGACGTTGCTGTATGAACATTGGGGTGCATGTGCCCCTTCTTTTCACTACATCTGTGTCTTTGGGGTAAATACCCAGTAGTGTAATTGGTGGGTCATAGGGTAGCTCTATTTTTAACTTTTTGAGAAGCCTCCATACTGTTTTCCAAAGTGGCTATACCAATTTGCATTCCCACCAACAGTGCAAGAGGGTTCCCCTTTCTCCACATCCTCTCCAACATTTGTTGTTTCTTGCCTTGTTAATTTTTGCCATTCTAACTGGTGTAAGGTGGTATCTCAGTGTGGTTTTGATTTGAATTTCCCTGATGGCTAATGATGTTGAACATTTTTTCTTTTTTTTAAAGATTTTCTTTATTTATTTGACAGAGAGAGACATAGCAAGAGAGGGAACACAAGCAGGGGGAGTGGGAGAGGGAGAAGCAGGCTTCCCACCGAGCAGGGTGCCCGATGCGGGGCTCAATCTCAGGACCCTGGGATCATGACCTGAGCCAAAGGCAGACGCTTAACGAATGAGCCACCCAGGCGCCCCTGTTGACCATTTTTTCATGTGTCTGTTAGCCATTCATATGTCTTCTTTGCAGAAGTGTCTGTTCATGTCTTCTGCCCATTTCTTGACTGGATTATTCTTTGGGTGTTGAGTTTGATAAATTCTTTATAGATTTTTGATACTAGCCCTTTATCTGATATGTCATTTGCAAATATCTTCTCCCATTCTGTGGGTTGCCTCTTGGTTTTGTTGATTGTTTCCTTTGCTGTGCAGAAGCTTTTTATCTTGATGAAGTCCCAGAAGTTCATTTTTGCTTTTGTTTCCCTTGCCTTTGGAAACGTGTCTTGAAAGAAGTTGCTGTGGCCGATGTCGAAGAGGTTACTGCCTATGTTCTCCTCTAGGATTTTGATGGATTCCTGTCTCACATTGAGGTCTTTCATCCATTTTGAGTTAATCTTTGTGTATGGTGTAAGAGAATGGTCAAGTTTCATTCTTCTGTATATAGCTGTCCAGTTTTCCCAGCACCATTTATTGAAGAGACTGTCTTTTTTCCATTGGATATTCTTTCCTGGTTTTTCAAAGATTAGTTGACCATAGACTTGAGGGTCCATATCTGGGCTCTCTATTCTGTTCCATTGATCTATGTGTCTGTTTTTGTGCCAGTACCATGCTGTCTTGGTGATCACCGCTTTGTAATATAGCTTGAAATCAGGCAACATGATGCCCCCAGCTTTGTTTTTCTTTTTCAACGTTTCTTGGCTATTCGGGGTCTTTTCTGGTTCCATACAAATTTTATGATTGTTTGTTCCAGCTCTTTGAAAAATGCCATTGGTATTTTGATTGGGATGGCGTTGAAAGTATAGATTGCTCTGGGCAGCATAGACATTTTAACAATGTTTATTCTTCCAATCCATGAGCATGGAATGTTTTTCCATCTTTTTGTGTCTTTTTCAGTTTCTCTCATAAGTGTTCTGTAGTTTCTTGAGTATAGATCCTTTACCTCTTTGGTGAGGTTTATTCCAAGGTATCGTATGGTTTTTGGTGCTATTGTAAATTGAATAGATTTTCTAATTTCTCTTTCTACAGTTACATTGTTAGTTTATAGGAAAGCAACTGATTTCTGTGCATTGATTTTGTATCCTACCACATTACTGAATTGCTGAAGTCCTTGTTTCTATAGATTGTCTGTAAATTTCTGGTCTAAATTGCTCTTGGGGTCTTTCATCTTTTCTAGAACCCCCCCTTCCCCCTTAATATTTCTTGCAGGGCTGGCTTGGTGGTCACATACTCTTTCAGTTTCTGCTGGTCTTGGAACCTCCTTGTTTCTCCATCCATTCTGAATGACAGCCTTGCTGGATAAAGTATCCTTGGCTGCATGTTCTTCTCATTTAGTACTCTGAATATGTCTTGCCAGCCCTTTCTGGCTTGCCAGGTCTCTGTGGACAGGTCTGACACTGTTCTGATATTCCTCCCTCTGTACATAAGAAATATCTTCCCCCTAGCCGCTTTCAAGATTGTTTCCTTGGATCTAAGATTTGCAAATTGTACTATTATATGTCTTGGCATCAGTCTGTTCTCATAGATCTTGGGAGGGGGTCCTCTCTGCCTCTTGAACATGAATGTTTGTTTCCTTCCCCAGACTAGGGAGGTTCTCAGCTATGATTTGATCAAATATATCTTCTAGATCTCTCTGTCTCCACCCTCTCAGGGATCCCAATAATTCTGACATTGGAACGTTTCATTTTGTCATTAATCTCTCTCAATCTGAACCCTTGGGCTTTAATCTGTTTTTCTAGTCCTCCTTGGTTTCCTCTTTTTTTATCATCTTATCTTCTAGCTCACTAATTGTTCTTCTGCCTTGTTTACCCTGACAGAGTATCCAGTTTAGGCTGCATTTCATTCATAGCATTTTTAAGCTCGGCCTGGTTAGATTTCATTTCTACCCTTAGGGATTCTATATTGTTGCTAATATTTTTCTCAGGCCTAGATACCGACTTCATAATTGTTACTCTGAAGTCTATTTCTAACATCTTGCTTATATCCATATCCATTAGGTCTGTGGCAGAGGCCACAGTCTCTGATTCTTTTCTTTGTTGGGGGTTTCTCCTCTTAGTCATTCTATTGAGGGGTGGTTGAGGGAATGTACAGAGTCCAAAGTATTAACCACAACCCAAGCAAGATGTACCTGTTTTATAAGGACCTAAGGTTGTCATCCTCTTGTTCTTTCAGCCTGTCTTCTGGGGGAGGGGCCTGCTGCGCTGTTACTCAGGCAACCCTGCTTGGACAGAGTTGCCCTGCCCCCTCTTGGGGGGTTGGCTCAGTGAAAACCGGTTTCCAGGGACTTTCATTCTCTGGCAATTCTCTGGCAGCTTTCCCTGGTGGCTTTCACTGTCTCTTCCAAGAGTCAGAACAGAAGTGACTCCATCCAAACCTCTGTCTCAGAACAGAGAAATCGCAGTCTGCTCTTCAGTGAGCTCTCTAGGCCACACTGTCCCCATTTCTGTCTGCAGTGCTAAAAATCGCAGCCTCCCCGGTTGTGCACCCCACAGCAACACTCCTAGCGGTGGAACCCCGGGCCAGCACGTCTCTGCCCTTTGTGCTTCTAAAACCACAAGCCAACCCAGTTCAGGGGTGCGTGTACCCGCAGCTCCTGGATCCTGTCTGGGGGCTGCACTAAAGTCCTTTCCCCGCTGCTGCCGGTCTGCGAGTATGTGCCTGGTCCCCAGCACCAGAGGCTTTTGCACTCTGGTGTTATTTCACCTTCCCGGCGCCAACTTAGGGCGGCTCCCTCTCCCTTCTGCTTATCTTCTGATATCTGTGTGCAGAATCACAGCTCCCCACTTCAAACCTTGAGACCGTCAGGAGATACCTATTTATTTTATTTTTAAAAATGTTTTTAAAGATTTTATTTATTTGAGAGAGAGCGCACATGAGCGGGGGGTGGGGGACAAAGGGAGAGGTACAAGCATACTCCACGCTGAGCTCTGAGCTTTATGTGGGGTTCGATCTCACAACCCTGAGATCACGACCTGAACCAAAGCAAAGAGTCAGATGCTCAACCGAATGAGCCACCCAGGTGCCCCAGTAATAATCATGTTTTAAGCATGCTTTCCCATATGTGTTCTCAGACAGCACAGCAACCCACAGAGATACACAAAGCACAAATTGATTCTGCCATTTCATTAATGACGAAAGACCTAACTAAAAGTTTATGGACCTAACCGGACTACATACATAGTGAATATAAAACCAGGAGTTAATCACATTTTATAATTTAGGCTTAAGCTCTAAGTTCTGCTTTTTATAATATGAACGTTAATAGTATTAAAACAGGCCTGTGAGTCAGAAGTGCTGTTTTCAAGCTGAAACATATAACATGGAGCACCTGAGCAGTGCAATAACTAGGGTAACAGTGAGTGCCAATGAAGGCAACAAAGAGGGCAAAGAGTAGTGCCATATCCAGCATTCCAATTTATAAGGTCCTACTTAATATTTTATTTGATCCTCCAACAATTTTATGAAGAAATTATGATTATCCCATTTTATTTATTATTATTTTTAAAATATTTTAAGTAATCTCTACAACCAACATGGGGCTCAAACTCAGAACTCCAAGACCAAAAGTTGCACACTCCACCAACTGAGCCAGTCAGGCACCCCATTATTATCCCATTTTAAACAGTTTAGGAAATGGAATTGCTGAGAGCTTAAAATGTTT
This sequence comes from Mirounga leonina, assembly GCF_011800145.1. Taxonomy (NCBI): domain Eukaryota; kingdom Metazoa; phylum Chordata; class Mammalia; order Carnivora; family Phocidae; genus Mirounga; species Mirounga leonina. The sequence continues at coordinate 22,691,460 of NW_023270436.1, read as the reverse complement.
AAGGCCACATAGCTGGTAAGGGTTAAAGTTGGAGATTCAAACCTATGTCAACATATTACAAATCTCATATTCTTTCTATTAAACTTGATCATTCTTGGAATCATTTACCAAATTCTTAACCCTTTTTGTTTTCATTTGTCTCAATATATGTTCTAATTTCCCTTGTGATTTTTTCCTTGACCCATTGGTTTTTCAAATGTATTGTTTAATTTTCACATATTTGTGAATTTTCCAGTTTTCCTTTTGCTGTTGATTTCTAGTTTCATTCCATTGTGGTCAGAAATAATACTTGGTATGATTTCAGTCTTCCTAAATTTCTTTTTTTTTCTTTAAAGATTTTATTTATTTATTTGAGAGAGAGCAAGCAAGAGAGCACAAGCAGGGGAAGCAGCAGAGGAAGAGGAAGAAGCAGGCTCTCTGCTGAGCAGGGAGCCCAGTCAATTTCCCATCAATTTCATCAGTGTTTTCCTCATATGTTTGAGTGCTTTGGTGTTAGGTGCATATATTTGTAACTGTCATATCTTCCTGATGAATTGCTCCTACATCACTATATAATGTCTTTGTCTCTTACGACAGTTTTTGACTTAAAGTCTATTTTGTTTGATATAAATATAGCCACCCCTGCTCTCTTTTGGTTACAATTTGCTGAAATATATTTTTCCATTCTTTCACTTTCAGTCTATGTGTGTCCTTATATCTCAAGTGAATCTCTTGTTGGATCTTATTTTTGTTTTAATTTATCCAGTCAGTTACACTTCATCTTTTTTTTTTTTAGATTTTATTTATTTGAGAGAAAGCATGAGGCGGGGAAAGGGAGAGGGAAAGGGAGAAACAGACTCCCCATTGGGCAAGGAGCATGACCTGAGCTGAAGGTAGATGCTTAACCAACTGAGCCGCCCAGGTGCCCACAGTTTATCTTTTGATTGGGAAATTTGATCCATTTATATTTAAAGTAATTACTAATGAGGAAGGATTTATGGTCATTTAGTTGTCTTTTTAAGATTTTATTTATTTAATTAATTAATTTATTTTTAAAGATTTTATTTAGGGGCGCCTGGGTGGCTCAGTCATTAGCGTCTGCCTTTGGCTCAGGTCATGATCCCAGGGTCCTGGGATCGAGCCCTGCATTGGGCTCCCTGCTCGGCAGGAAGCCTGTTTCTCCCTCTCCCACTCCCCGTTTGTGTTCCCTCTCTCGCTATGTCTCTCTCTGTCAAATAAATAAAGAAAATCTTTAAGAAAAAAAGATTTTATTTATTTGAGAGAGAGACAGAGTGCAAGAGAGAGCATGAGCAGGGGGGAGAGGAAGGAGGCTACCTGCTGAGCAGGGAACCTGACGTGGGGCTTTATCCCAGGACCCTGGGATCATGACCTGAGCCGAAGGCAGATGCTAACTGACTAAGCCATCCAGGTGCCCCAAGATTTTATTTATTTATTGAGAGCACGCATGTGTGCACACGCAAGCCAGGAGAGGGGCAGACGGAGAGGAAGAGAATCTAAAGTAGACTCCGCGGGCGCCTGGGTGGCTCAGTTGGTTAGGCAACTGCCTTAGGCTCAGGTCATGATCCTGGAGTCCCGGGATCGAGTCCCGCATCGGGCTCCCTGCTCGGCGAGGAGCCTGCTTCTCCCTCTGACCCTCCCCCCTCTCATGTACTCTCTCTCATTCTCGCTCTCTCAAATAAATAAATAAATCTTAAAAAAAAATTAAAAAAATAAAGTAGACTCCGCGCTGAGTGCAGAGCCCAATACAGGGCTCAGTCTCACGACCCTGAGACCATGACCTGAGCCAAAATCAAGAGTCAGATGCTTAACCAACTGAACCACTCAGGAGCCCCTATTTAATTGTCTTCTGTATGCCTTGTAATTGTTTCTCTTTTCTTCTCTTGCTGCCTTCCATTGTATTTCATTAATTTTTTTCATAGTGATATGCTTTGATTACTTTCTCATTTTCTTTTGTGTATCTTCCATAGGTATTTTCCTTGTGGTAACCCTGAGGATTACATAAATAATCTTATAACAGTCTATTTTAAAGTAAAAACAATTAACTACAGTCATTTACAAAAGCTCTCTTCCTTTACACATCCCTCCCCATTCTATGTTTTTGATATCATCAGTTACATCTTTTTCTTTGCCCATTAACATAGTTTTGTAGTTAGTGATATTTTATACTTTCATCTTTTTAAATTATGTACCAGAATTAAAAGTGAGTTACACACCACCATTACAGTATTACAGGATTCTGTATTCATCTATGTATTTACCTTTACCAGAAAGTTTTATATTTTTGTGTTTTTATTTTGCTGTCTCACATCTTTTTGTTTCAAATTGTATTTCTTTTTTTTTTTTTTTTTTAATTTTATTTATTTGTCAGAGAAAGAGTGAGAGAGCACAAGCAGGGTGAGCAACGGGCAGAGGGAGAAGGTGGCTCCCTGCTGAGCAAGGAGCCTGATGCAGGGCTTAATCCCAGGACCCGGGGAAAATGACCTGAGCTGAAGGCAGATGCTTAACTGACTGAGCCACCCAGGCATCCCTCCCAGTAGTATTTCCTTTAAAAAAAAAAAATTTATTAGAGTGAGCACAAGGCGGGGAGGGGCAGAAGGAGAAGGAGAGAGAATCCCAAGCAGACTCTGCACTGAGCATGGAGCCCAACGTGGAGCTTGATCTCACAACCTTGAGATCATGACCTGAGCCAAAACCAAGAGTCAGACCCTTAACAGCCACTTGGGCACCCCTCCCGTAGAATTTTTTATAGGGCAGATCTAGTGGTGATGAATTTCCTTAGCTTTTATTTATCTCGGAAGGTTTTTCTTATTCCTACGCTTTTGAAGGAGAGTTTTGTCAGATATAGTATTCTTAGTTGACAGTTGTTTTCTTTCAGTACTTTGAATATATCTTTCCACACCTTTCTGGCCTGCAAGGCTTCTGTTGAGAAATCTGCTGATACTCCTATGGGTGCTTCCTTGTTCATGATTTTTGTCTTGCTGCATTCAAGATATTTTCCTGGTCTTTGACTTTGGACGGTTTGATTATGTTTCTATGTGTGGACCTCTTTCGGTTCATCTTTGCTGGAGTCCTTTGAGCTCATAAATATGGATGTACATTTTCTTCTTCAGATTTGAGAACTTTCCAGCCATTATTTCTTCAAATAAAGTCTGCCCCCACCCACCCTTCCTTTTCTCCTTTTGGGACTCCCATAATGCATATATTACCGTGCTTGTCGGTGTTCCATAGGTCCCTTAGGTTTTTGTTTTGTTTTTTTACTTTCTTTTCCCCCTTCAATTAAAAAAAAAAGTTCCTCTGACTCAATTTCAAGTGATCTATCTTCAAATTCACTGATTTCTTTCTTCTACATGATCATGTCTGCTGTTAAACTTCTATAGTGAATTTTTTATTTCAGTTACTGTTTTGCTCCAGAATTACTGTTTGGTTCTTTTTTATAGTTTGTATTTCTTTGTTAATCTCATTTTGTTTATTATTTTTCTGGATTTCATTTAGTTATCTGTGTCTTCTTGTAACTCATTGAGTTCCTTATAAGGCTTTTATTTCAAATTCTTTGTCAGGTAATTAATAGACCTCCATTTCTTTAGGGTTGGCTTCTGGAGACTTGGTTTGTTCCTCTGATTAAGCCATACTTTCCTGTTTCTTTGTATGTCTTGTAAAGTTTTTTGCTAGGATTTGAGCATTTGAGGAGAACAGCCACCTCTTCTAGTCTTTTTTAAGATTTTATTTATTTATTCATGAGAGACAGAGAGAGAGAGAGAGGCAGAGGGAGAAGCAGGCTCCCAAGGAGCAGGGAGCCTGATGTGGGACTCGATCCCAGGACCCTGGGATCATGACCTGAGCCGAAGGCAGACGCTTAACCATCTGAGCCACCCAGGTGCCCTCTTCTAGTCTTTATGGACTGGTTTTACACAGGAGAAGAACTTCACCAATCAGCCCAGGTAGAGACTCTAAAGGCTTTACAAACCTTTTCTGGAGATGCATCTTCTTTGGGCTTGTACATGTAATTTCCCAATTAGAGAGATTTGCTGTTTTCTTTTTCAGCAGCTTATAATTCCTTGCTTTCTCTGGTGTCTCTCTGTGGTACTGCACGTTCTCTGTTGTGCAACAAGCCACTCAGTTCTCCTTTGTCTTCAGTAGTTCCCAGGCATCCAGAGTATGCCAGATCCCTGTCAGCATTCTAAGGCAAGACAGAAACCAGTCCCATAGGCAAACCCTCAAAAGCCAGAATGTTGAACATATGTGCCACTCATCCCTTTCCCTCCCAAAGAAGAAGCTGCAAGTTGGGTGTTTTCTCCTGATCACACCAAGCTGTGCTGGCTTGGAGTAAGGGCTGTCAGTTAAATGTAATGGCTTTTTCTTGCCTACTTCAGAGCAACTGTTCTTAGCTTCGTGCTTGCCTGGGGTACTGTCACTTTTTAACTAGTCTCTGGAATTCTCAGAAAGGCTTTCTGGACCATAGATTATTATTAAGTCAGTGTCTCTGGGGAAATAAGATTTGGAGCTTCCTATTCCACCATCTTGCTGACATCACTCCAGATTCTTAAACTTTCTGAGTTGTGGGATCTTTGGTAATCTGATGAAAACTGAAACTTCCCTCTAGGAAAAACAGTACATATACATAAAATACAAAATACAAATTTTGGTACAGTTGTATGTATACTCATGAACTCTGATTTTAACATCTTGATATATCCCATACCCTGAGTGTTAATACAGCGGGTATGCATTACTTCAGTCCTACACATTCCAAAGAAAGGACTGGCCCTTGACCAGCTCCTGGAATATAATCTGAGCTTTTGGAATATCCTGCCTAATAAGAGTATTTTTGTATACCTGAAGCCTTGGTCACGTTGTGTCAGTTTGACCAGATAGATCATGGTAACGTGACTTATGGTGAACACTTGTTTCTGTACACCTGAGACCCTAGGTCACACTATATCAGTTTGATCTATGTGGGGCTGGAGACTGTTAGGTAAGGTTAAGTAAGACATGCCTGTGTGACTGACTCCCAATAAAAATTCTAGACACCAAGGCTAAGGTGAGCTACCCTGACTGGCAACACTTTGCATGTGTTGTCACACATCATTGTTGGGAGAATTAAGTGCTGTCTATGAGACTGGCAAAGTACAGCTGGAAGCTTGCCCCTCGTTTCTCCTGAACTTGGCCCTATGTGCCTTTTCCCTTTGTTGATTCTAATCTGTATCCTTTCACTGTAATAAACCATAACCATGAATGTAACAGCTTTTTCTGAGTTCAACATGTCCTTCTCGTGCATTATTAAAACTGAGAGTGGTCTTGGGGAAAATTTATGTTGAGCTAGCCAATCTATCATACTCATTGCTGCAGTAAGGCCACATGTCTCTCAGCACCAAGCAAGTTCATTTCAACAAATATTTAATGGATGCCTATCATTGCTAAGGGCAAGGAAGTACAATAACTCATAGATAAGTAAGATCATGCCTTGGGCTTAAACCTTAGCATAGCCCTCTCCAGCCTTCTAAATCTGTGGTAGAAATCATTCACATAGGAGATATTCTTTTCTTTCTTATTGCTTCCAATTTATCTTACCTAGCATATCATTCTGTATCTTATCTTTTGCATTCTATATCAGGTTATACTTAAAGGGAATACTTTTTTGTGTTTTGTTTTAATTGTTGAAATTAATTTATTTTTAAAAGTTAGATTTGTTGTGATAATAATAAATATTTATTGTAAATACACAATAAAATTCATTCTCTATAGCATGCAGTTCTCTGAGTTTTGACAAATGTTTACCACATCAAGATACAAAACATTTTCTTCACCCTGAAACGTTTCCTCATGCTCCTTTTCAGGAAAGCCTCTTCACCTTCCTCGTCCTGTGTTCCTGGCAACCACTGATCTGTTTTCTGTCCCTATGATTTTGCCTTTTCCAAGATGTCATATAAATGGAATTATATGATATGTATTCTCTTGTGTATGCCTTTTCTTTTTTACCTACCACAGTGCTTTTGTGATTGATCCATAGTGTTGCATGTATCAGTAATTTGTTCCTTTTTATTACCTAGTAATATTCCATTGTATGGAGGTACCACAGTTTGTTTTTCTATTCACCAATTGTTGGACATTTGGATTGTTTCCAGTTTGGGGCTGTTAGATGAATTAATCTGCTATTAACATATGCATTCAGGTGTTTGTGTGGATGTATGTTTTTGTTTCTCTTGAGTAAATACCTAAAAGCAGGATTGCTGTGTCACATGGAATAAATATGTTTATAGGAAATTGCCTAATGATTTTCCAAATGGCTTTGCCGTTTTGCATTTCCACTAAAGTATGAGATTTTCAGTTGTTATTTATCCTCACTACCACTTAATATTGTCAGTCTTTTAAAATTTTAGCCATTTACTAGGTGTGTAGTGGTAACTCATTGTGCTTTTAGTTCATATTTCCCTAATGACTGACAATGCTGAGCACCTTATGCTTATTTGCCATTTTCGTATTTTCCTTGGTGTAGTTCAAATTTTTTAATTGGGCAGTTTGTCTTCTTTTTATGGAATTATAAATATTCTTTATAATGTTCTGGATACAAGTCCTTTATCCCAAATGTGTTTTGCTATTATTATTTTCCTGAAAGTGTCTTTTGATGAATGCTCTCTAGCTTTTACAGACAATTTATCAATGTTGTTAATGGTTTGTGTTTTTATCTCCTAAGAAGACTTTGCCTAGCACAGAGTCAGGTCTTTTTCTTATTTTCTTCTAAATGTTTTATAGTTTTGAGCCCATGCTTTAATAGCTCTCAAACTTTTTGGTTAGGACCTCTTTATTCTGAAAAATGAGCCAAAATGTATCTGGACATACAAAGGATCTAGAATATCCAAGAAATTTTGGATAAAGTAAAAAAGTTACTGATTTTCAAAAGTTGGAGAACTTAACCAGCATATTTCAAGATGTACTATAAAGCTACAGTTTTGGAAGAGGGAGAGTCAAGTACACTACTGGAACAGAATAGTATATAAATAGACCCACAGATGAATGCTTTCTTGATTTTTTTTTTTTAAAGATTTTATTTATTTATTTGAGAGAGAGAGAGAGTGAGAGAGAGAGCGCAAGAGGGGGTAGGGTTAGAGGGAGAAGCAGACTCCCCGCCAAGCAGGGAGCCCGATGTGGGACTCGATCCCGGGACTCTGGGATCATGACCTGAGCCGAAGGCAGTCGCTTAACCAACTGAGCCACCCAGGCACCCGAATGCTTTCTTGATTTACATCAGAGGTGCCACTGTAATTATAGGGGAATGATGTTGTAACGATGGATGTATATGGAGAAACATGAAGCCTGACTCTCAAAACTGTACACAAAATTTCTTATTTAAATGTATCATAAATTAAATTCAAAAGCTAAAACAATCCAACTTCCAAATAAAAGCATAGAAGAAGCCTGATACTGGGATAGGTAAAAGATTTTTTAATCCAGTCACAAAATGAAGCTAAACTAAAAAAGGAAAATTGATACATTGGACTTAATTAAAATTAAGAATATCTGATCATCAAAAGATATCATTAACAAAGTAAATAAATAAGCTATAGACTGAAGAAGAACTCATATACAAAATATATGAAGAACTACAAATCAAGCAAAAGACATTCAGTTTTAAAATGAGCAAAAGATTTGAACAAACATTTCATGAAAGGATATTCAAGTGGCTGATTAACATATTTAAAGGTAATCAGAATCCTATCAAAGAAATGCAAATTAAAACCACAGTAACACATACAGCAGAATGGATAAAAACAAGTTAAGCTGTCATTATCAAATGTTGCTGAGGTTATAGAGTAACTGGAACTCTCATACATTATTATTTGGCAGTTCCTTATAAATCCAAACATAAACCTACTGTGGGATCCAACAATTCCACATGCAGGCATATGCTCAAGAAAAAGTAGTTCATATGTCCACTGGAATACTGCTGGAATATTGCTGGAATACTACCAGCAATAGTAAAAATGAACAGACTGTTAATACACAGAATATGTCAAAAACACTATGCTGACAGAAAAAAAGCCAGTCACAAAAGAATACATACTATAAGATTCCATTCATATGATGATAGAAATCAGAATAATGGTTACCTCTGGTTTATTAGGTATTGATTAAATGAGGCACAAGGTGTCCTTCCAGGGTGTTGGAAATGGCCTATATCTTGAACCAGGTGGAAGTTACATTGTATATACATATGTAAAAAGCTGCATGTTTAAGATTTGTGTGCGTTTTGCATGTAAATTATACCTCAGTAAAAAAGTTTTATTTTTAATTTTTTAAAAGATTTTATTTATTAGAGAGCACACATGTGCACAAACTGGGGGGAGGGGCAAAGGGAGAGGAGCAAGCAGACTCCCTGCTGAGTGTGGAGCCCCTTGTGGGCTCAATCCCAGGACCCTGAGATTATGACCTGAGCTGAAGTCAGACACTTAACTGATTGAGCCACTTAACTGATTGCCCCTATTTTTAATTTTTTAAAAGATTTTATTTTTAAGTAATCTCTACACCCAACATGGCGCTTGACCTCACAACCCTGAGATCAAGAGTTGCACACTCTACTGACTGAGCCAGCCAAGTGCCTCCAAATAATTTTAAATAAAAAAAATTTACTGAGGACCCCCAAAGAATCTTTGTTTATGTGAATTATATCTATGATATCTTACCATATTAGAAATTGAAATGGAGAAATTTTAGATAATTAACTCATTTTAAAATTATAACTTATTACATATTAAAAGTACCTTTATGAAAAATGACTATATTTTCTAAAACAAAACAAATTATAGGGGTGACTTGTTTTACATCTTTGCAAATTTGTTTAATGTCTGGCTTAAAGAAGACAGCTGGATGGATTCTCAAACTGCTTCTGCAAATAATTTGTTAAGATATCATGTCATGCAGCCTTTTGGAAACTCTACTGTATGCGTACAGGAGAAAATGAGTAAAAAGACAAAAAAGTGGCTTATAATAGTAGTTTTGACCTCATGATCCTCTGAAAGAGTCTCAGAGTCCCTAGAGTGCCCCGCTCACTACACATTGGGAGCCGCTGCTCCCACCTGCCCACCTGTGCTGCCTCTTTAACATGTTGCTAGAAGAAAAGTGAAATATCCAAGTTTAGAATGGGGTTTATGTTAGCTACTGTTTATTATACAGCTTCATTAGCATCTTTCTCATTTTTCACAGTTCTGTCCCCTGTGTCCCTTACATTTTCAAAGTTCGATAGCTGTGGAGATGAGGATATTTTTTCCTCTCTACACTGCTCCTCTGTAGTGGAGACCATATTCCAACAGCAGGTAGATGAAAGCACTAGAACACAAGAGCATGGCAGGAGCTGAGCTCCATTTCAAGGTTATCTTGATCACTCCACCCTCTTAGCATAATTATCGTCATAATTTTGCTCTAGAATGAGACTTTGTTTCATCTTTCAACTAACAGGTCACCCCTGGGACCACATGGGAATCACTTTGAGCAGTGACTGAGTAACCTCAGCTGTCTCATATCAGTTCACATCACAGTCCTTTTCAGAGTCAGTGCTGCATTAAGGACCTTGACTTGGCACTCCCTTTCTTTCTTAGTGTGTTTTTAGTTAGTTTAAAGCTGCTGGGTACAGCCAGATGACTGTTAGCAAGATACTCGCTGACTTTCTAAAATGCATCTAATGTGAGGGAGTGGGACATGTACTTCAGAATTTTTTCTAACATTTTATTGTGAAAAATTTCAAACATACAAGAAAGTTGAATTTTATAGCAAATATCCATATACTTACTGCCTAGATTTTACAATTTGCATGTTACTATAGTTGCTTTATTACATATATGTATCTACTTATCAATCTCTTTATCCATTTCATAAATCATCTTATTTTTTATGCATTTCAAAGTAAGTTGTAGACATAAATACACTTCACCCCTTAACATTTCATGCATATATTTAACTAGAGCTTAATATTTGTTTACAGGGTTTTTTTTTTTTATTTATTTTTTAAGTATTTATTTGAGAGAGAGAGAGAGAATGAGAGCACATGAGAGGGGGGAGGGTCAGAGGGAGAAGCAGGCTCCTCGCCGAGCAGGGAGCCCGATGCAGGACTCGATCCAAGGGGCTCCAGGATCATGACCTGAGCCGAAGGCAGCCGCTTAACCAACTGAGCCACCCAGGCGCCCTACAGGGGTGGTTTTTTTAAAGGTAAAATTCACATACAGTTTACCCAAAGTCTTGAAAACTTATGTCCACACAAAACCTGCACACAGATGTTTACAGCAGCTTTGTTCATAACTGCCAAATCTTGGAAGCAACCAAGATGCCCTTAGTAGGTGAATGGTTAAGTGAACTGTAGTATATCCAAACAATGGAATATTATTCAGCACTGAAAGGAAATGAGTTTTCAAGCCATGAAAAGACATGGAAGAAACTTAAATGCATATTATTAAGTGAAAGAAGCGAATCTAAAAAAAAAAAAAACCTTCATATTGTATGATTTCAACCATATGGCATTCTGAAAAAGGCAAAACTATGAGGACAATAAAACGTTTGCCAGAGGGGCGAGTGGGGGATGGGGTGGGAGCGAGATGGTGAATAGGTGGAACACAGGATTTTTAGAGCAGTGAAAATATTTTGTATGATACTGTAATGCTGAATACATGTCACTATACATTTATCCAAACTCATAGAATGTACAAAACCAAGAGTGAACCCAAATGTAAACCATAGATTTTGGGTATTTATGATGTGTCAATGTAGGTTCATTAGTTATAACAAATGTACCACTCTGGTGATGATATTGATAACAGGGGAGGCTGTGCATGTGCAGGGGCAAAGGATGTATGGGAAATCTCTGTACCTTCCTCTCAGTTTTGCTGTGAACCTAAAACTACTCTAAAAAAAAAAAAATTAAGTCTTTTAAAAAAAATTAGTCAAGTCAGGAGAATGAGCTCTGTCTGTAAAAGACTGTGACTGCTGTTAATTAAAAAAAAATCATGTCCAGTGAAGTGGATAAATTGTGATTACACTATTTGGTGAATTCTGACAAACGCATTCACACAGGGATCCTACATTGAATTATAAAATATCACTGTCCCAGCCAGAGAGTTATTTCATGGCCCTCCTCAGTCAGTCTGAGTACTACACTAGAGAAACAGCTCACCACACTCACCACACTCACCACACTCCCAGAGGCAGCAGCCTGTTTTCAGAATAATTTTTTAACCTAGCAAAATTCTTATTTTAAATTATTTGGGAAATCTCTGGATTACTTAGACCCATTGTTCATTACAGATTCTATAGAAGTCATAGAAAATTTCTAGTCTTTCCTTAGATGATAATAGATATTTTGTATATATGACTTTATTTCCTATAAGTCATCTTAAATTATGAAACAGGAAAACTGATCTTCAAGCAGCAAAGCATGTTCAATATAAGCATTTTATTTCCATAATACTGAATTACATAGGGGACGCCTGGGTGGCCCAGTCGGTTAAGGGTCTTCCGTTGGCTCAGGTCATGATTCTGAGGTCCTGGGAATCAAGCCTGTTGTCCCCCTCCCTGCTCAGCGGGGAGTCTGCTTCTTCCTCTCTCTCTGCCCCACCGCCCCCACTGTGCACTCTCTCGTGCTCTCCCTTGCTCTCTCTCAAATAAATAAAAGCTTTTAAAAAATACTGAATTACATAGATCTTGGAAAAATAATTTTAATGGGTAAAACTTCCAAAAGAAAAGAGAAAAACAGGTCACTATCACTCATTCCCATATATCAATAGTCCATTGAAGGCAAAGCTCTCAGTGTATTCTGCAAGGTGAAAAGGAAGCTTTCAGGCTTCAGAGTTGCAGGTTATTATGAAGCCCTGTGACAATAAACCAGACTGGCCTCAGGACCTGTTTCCCACATGATCACATTCAACATCAGCACTCCAGGCAGGTTGGAATCTTTCAGAGCTAGGGGAAAATACTTCCTGCAGTGCTTAATCATACACATCTTGAGGCTTGAGGATAAACTTCTTATCAAAAGAAGGCTTGAATCCCAAACAAGTATTGAGTGGCTTGCTTATTACTTCTTTTGTCCCACTAAAATTGTGTTGTAGTGCATGGATAATTGCACAAATGTTTATTTATTAAGTCCTCCTATAGACCTATCCCTGTGGAACATGTGAGGATGAAAACATGATTCCAAATTTCAAGGGGTTTGCAGTTGTTTGAGAGGAGGAATTTCCTCTGCCCTTCAGTGTCCTTCTAGCTGGACTAAAAATCAAATTGATATGAAACATTAACAGGAGAGAATCAAATTTAATTTCATATATACCAGGAATCCACATAGATATAAAATTCCAAGACAATCAGGCAAAATGAGGTATATATGTCATTCTGAACTAAGGGTGAAGGGATAGGGGGTCTGGGACTTCAAAAGGAAGGAATGTAATTCACAGGAAGATGAAAGAGAGTAAATGTTTTGTAAACAAATGTTTGCTGGGCCACTGGGAAACAATGGGACGTAGAGGACTCTGATCAAATAGGCCTTGCTGGGTTCCTCTCCGTTTGCCATACCTAGCTCATCTCTTTTTTTTTTTTTTAGGTTTTATTTATTTATTTGACAGCGAGAGAGCACAAGCAGGGGGAACGGCAGAGGGAGAGGGAGAAGCAGGCTCCCTGCTAAGGAACCTGACATGGGGCTCGATTCCAGGACCCTGGGATCATGACCTAAGCCGGAGGCACACACTTAACTGACTAAGCCACCCAGGCAACCCCCTAGTTCATTTCATAATGTAGTTATCTATGATGATAGCCTAGCTCTCTTCCTGGAGCAAGTCCTTGATCTAAATTCTTTTCAGGCAGTTGAGGGGGGCGGTAAAGAGCTTTTCCTGAGGGGTGCCTGGTTGGTTCAGTCAGTTAAGCATCTGACTTCAACTCAGGTCATGATCTGCTCCCTGCTTAGCAGTGAGTTTGCTTCTCCCTCTGCCCCTCCACCTGCTCATGCTGTCTCTCTCTCAAATAAATAAATAAAATCTTCAAAAAAAAAAAAAAGCTTTTCCTGAATCTGCTGGTTTTAATTACTTTTTAACTCAAAATAACGCCCATGCCAAGTGGTCCATTTAGGGGCAACCTGCTCTTTAATGCCTACACAAAGTAGTTCTGGGTTTTATGGGGAGAAATGGGAGCATTCTGACTAAGAGGTTGGGTATGATGGAAAGGGGACTTGTGGAAGAAGGAAAATTTGAACTAGACCTTAAAAGATTGGTGAAATTTTGACAAATATGGATGAGAAGAGCCAACCCTTTTTCATACTGTAGCCTGAATGACTTTTCTGAAGCACAGATCTAATCATTGCATTCCTCTTTCTAAAGTCCTTCAGTGATGACAAATATTAACACACACTCTGTTTTGTGAGATAATGGTACCCTGCACACGTGTAGTGGATGAGGAAACTGAGGCCCAGTAGGGACCATGTCATCCTCAAAGCCAGTGATTAATGGTACAACCAGACTAGACTCAGTGCCCCTAGGGAATAGAAAGAAACTTCATTAAGTTGGTAAAAAATATTTTTCACAGATCATTAGCAAATCTTAAAAAAACAACAGAGGGACTTTTTAAAAAATTTTATTTATTCATTTTAGAGAGCGTGAGTGAGCACGGGGTGGAGCAGAGGGAGAGAGAGAATCCTGAAACACACTCCCCGTTGAGTGTGGAGCCAATGTGGGGCTCCATCCCAGGACCCCAAGACCATGACCTGAGCCGAAATCAAGAATGGGCCACAGAGCACCTGGGTGGTACAGTCAGTTAAGCATCTGACTCTTGGTTTTAGCTCAGGTCATGATCTCAGGGTCATGAGATTGACCTGCCTGGGGCTTCCTGCTCAGCAGGGAGTCTGCTTCTCCCTGTCCCTCTGCCCCTCCCCACCCACTCGTGTGAGTGTGCTCTCTCTCTCTCCTCTCTCAAATAAAATCTTTAAAAAAAAGCCAGCTGCTTAACCGACTGAGCCACCCAGGCACCCCTAACATCGTTTTAGATTCTAGGATCTAGGGGTGAGAAAAAGATATGAGGTCTAAATAATTGGAAAAGGCCATATTATTTGCAGCTGACAATTATCTAAATAGGAGTCCAAGTAAACAGTAAAAACAACCTTTAGAACTAGTAAGAGTTAGCAAAGAGGTAGAAATAAGATAAATATAGATTTCCCATGTATTAGCAGCAACCAGTTACAAATTAACAGTAGGAAAGTACCATTCACAATAGCCCTAAAAACTAAAATATTTGGAATACATTTTATTTTATTTATTTTAAAGATTTTGTTTATTTAAGATTTTATTTTTTATTTGAGAGAGAGCGCGCGAGCCAGCGAGATAGCATGACCAGGGGAGGGGCTGAGGGAGAAGCAGGCTCCCCGCTGAGCAGGGAGCCCAATGATGATGATGATGATGGGCTCGATCCCAGGACCTGAGCTGAAGGCTTAACCTACTGAGCCACCGAGGCACTCCTAGGAATACATTTTAAAATAAAAGAATAATCAAGTTTTTAATGCTTCCTGAAATATATTCCTGTAATAAAACTTTATTTATTTTTTTTAAAAGATTTATTTATTTATTTAACAGAGAGCGAGAGAGCACGTAAGCAGGGGATGCTGCAGAGGGAGAGGGAAAAGCAGGCTCCCCACTGAGCAGGGAACCTGATGCAGGGCTGGATCCCAGGACCCTGGGATCATGACCTGAGCTGAAGGCAGGTGCTTAACCAACTGAGCTACCCAGGCACCCCTATTTTTTTTAAAGATTGTGTTTTTAAGTAATCTCTGCATTCAGTGCGGGACACGAATTTACAACCCTGAGATCAAGAGTCGCATGCTCCACCAACTGAGCCAGCCAGGCACCCCAAACAGACCACATTTTTTTTTTTTTTTTTTTAAGTAAGCTCTATACCCAACATGGGTCTCGAACTCACAACCCCTGAGATCAAGAGGCCCATGCTCTACCAACTGAGCCAGCCAGGTGCTCCTGGATAGTAAAACTTTATATTGTAAAGCTGTTTGTTCTTCCTTAAATTATAAACTGAAGGCTGTTCTAACCAGAAGTCCATTTTATTTTAAACATGACAAGTAAGTTCTAAAGTTCATCTGGAAGAGGGATACCTGGGTGGCTCTGTTGGTTAAGCATCTGATTCTTGATCTCAGCTCAGGTCTTGATCTCAGGGTCATGAGTTCAAGTCCTATGTTGGGCTCCACGTTGGGCAGGGAGCCTATTTAAAAAATAAAATTAAATTTAAAAAATAAAGTTCATCCCTGCTCAGCAGGGAGTCTGCTTCTCCCTCTGACCCTCCCCCCTCTTGTGCTCTGTCTCTAAAATAAATAAATAAAATCTTTAAAAAAAAAAAAAGTTCATCTGGAAGAATAAACACATGAGAAGAAGGAAATTCTGAGAAAGGATAATGGAGATGTGGGAAGACCTACCCTTTTAGAGATTAAGACATTAAGACATTGTATACAGCTATAGAAATTAAAACAGCATATTATAGGTCAAGAATAAACAATGGAACAGAAAAGAGAGTCCAAAAACAGCTATATATATAGTAATTCAGTGTATGACTAGGATAGCTTTCACATCAGTGGGCAAAGTGTGGACTAGATGATGTTGGAAGATCAGCTAGTCATTTGGGGTAAATGATCACATTAAATGCTGGGGCACCTGGGTGGCTCAGTTGGTTAAGCGACTGCCTTCGGCTCAGGTCATGATCCTGGAGTCCCTGGATCGAGTCCTGCATCGGGCTCCCTGCTCAGCAGGGAGTCTGCTTCTCCCTCTGACCCTCCCCCCTCTCATGTGCTCTCTCTCTCTCTCAGTCTCTCTCTCTCAAATAAATAAATAAAATCTTTAAAAAAAAAAAATCACATTAAATGCTAATTTTTCTACATAAGTACAAAGATAAATTCTAGATGGATTAAAAACTAAATTTAGGGGTGCCTGGGTGGCTCAGTTGGTTAAACGACTGCGTTTGGCTCAGGTCATGATTCCAGCATCCTGGGATTGAGCCCTGCATCAGATTCCCTGTTCAGCGGGGAGTCTCCTCCCTCCCCCTGCTCGTGGGCTCTCACTCTCATTCTCTCTCTCTCCCTATCAAATAAATAAAATCTTTTTAAAAAAACAACTAAATTTAAAATATAAAACTATAAAATATAAAGCTATACCTATACATATAATTGGAAAAAATTGAAATAAAAAATTTTGGAATAGAGAAATTCTTATGTAAATCATAAAACCTAAAAGCAGAAAATGCTAAGAGATGTGACTATAGTAAAAGTAGCAAAGCTTTGGGGCGCCTGGGTGGCTCAGTCGTTAAGTGTCTGCCTTTGGCTCAGGTCATGATCCTGGGGTCCTGGTATTGAGCCCCGCATCGGGCTTCCTGCTCAACGGAAAGCCTGCTTCTCCCTCTCCCACTCCCCCTGCTTGTGTTCCCTCTCTCGCTGTATCTCTCTTTGTCAAATAAATAAATAAAATCTTAAAAAAAAAAAAGTAGCAAAACTTTGTAGAAGATACTGGATCAGTCAGGAAAACAGCAACCATACTGATTATTTTAACAGGAAGATCTTATTCTAGGTGGTTCCTTGAAAAGGTATGGAAGTGGGCGCCTGGGTGGCTCAGTTGGTTAAGTGACTGCCTTCGGCTCGGGTCATGATCCTGGAGTCCTGGGATCAAGTCCCACATTGGGCTCCCTGCTCAGCGAGGAGCCTGCTTCTCCCTCTGACCCTACCCCCTCTCATGTACTCTCTCTCATTCTCGCTCTCTCAAATAAATAAAATAAAATAAATCTTTCAAAAAAAAAAAAAAGGTATGGAAGTTTGAAAAAGCAGAGGGGAAACCCTGAGGTCTCATGGAAATAGTACCCACAGGAAACAGCTACCCACCCCTGGGGCTGGGAAAACAAAGGAAGAGTTTAGAGTTATGAGTACCTAGAAGCTTGGAAGAGGGTCCCAACAAGAGCTGGAACCTAGACCTCTGATGTTAGAGTATTTATTAGTTTTCTATTGCTATTGTAACAAATCACCACAAATTTAATGGCTTAAAACAGATTTATTGTCTTACTGTTGTATAGGTTAGAAGTTTGACACAGATTGACATCGATCTCACTAAGCAAAAAAATCAAGGTACCAGCAGGGCCATGTTCCTTTCTGGAGGCTCTTGGGAAGAATCCATTTCCTTGCTTTTTCCAGCTTCTAGAGGATGCCCACATTGGTTTATGACTCCTTCCTTCATCCTCCAAAGCCAGCAAAGGCCGGCTCTGTCCTTCATGTATTACACCACTCTGACACTGACCTGTCTGCCTCCTCCTTCTACTTTTAAGGACCCTTGTGATTACATTGGGCCCACCCACCCAGATTATTCAGGATAATCTCCCATCTCAGGGTTCTTAACTTACTCATATCTGCAAATTCCCTTTTGCACTGTAAGATACCATATTCAGCAGCTTCCAGGGAAGAAAGAGATGGATATCTTTGATATTATACTGTCTTGTCACAGAGTACTACCTGGCTGGTACCTCCAGGAGGTGTCATAAGTCTCATTCTGGAAGTGCCACAAGAGTCTAGAAACTGGAACTGAGTGCTGCCTTCATGGTAAAGAACCAATCCTAGAGCAACAGTGACAGGAGCAGCAAGCTCTCTCTAGTGACTAGAGAGAGACAAGAATTCCTGATTTGTCAGGAAGCCAGCTGGCTAAGGAGAACTGTAGTTTTGCAGAATTTCAGTCCCAGCATTGCAGAGCAAAATGTAGAAGGATAGGTTTAAGCCTAGAAACAATAGCTTAGTAACTGATGAAGATACCATTAAAAATGTTTAAACAAGTGACAGCCTAGGATTACATTATATTTAATAAAGAGTAACTCCGATATATTATTTTTAATAAGCCAGTAAAACTAAGACAACCCAATAAAAATGGGCAAAGATAGGAATAAAAAATCACAATGACCAATAAACATACAAAAATATCCTTAACTTCGTTAGTGAGCAGGGGAATGCCTTAGGGCCTAGACCCAACAGAGGGAGCTAATTCCTTTTGTTTGGAAGAAACCTCTTGATCCTTTATTTCAATACAGCTAAAACACAAGTTGGCACACCAAGAATTAGTAGATCAGTGAGTAGTGTTTCTCCAGGTACAAAACAGGAAGACTATATATAACATTAGTATACAAGTGATGCTAAAGGAAGGGCCTTGGGGTGCCTGGGTGGCTCAGTCAGTTAAGCATCCAACTCTTGGTTTCAGCTCAGGTTATAATCTCATGGGTCGTGGGATTGAGCCCTGCATTGGGCTCCCTGCTCCTCAGGGAGTCTGCTTGGAGATTCTCTCCTTCTGTCCTTCCCCCAACTCGCACTTGCTTGCTCTCTCTCTGAAATAAATAAATAAATCTTTAAAAAGAGGGGGGCCTTCATGGGCATGTGCAGATATAAAAATTTATTGTTTAATTTTTAATTTTTTTTAAGTAATCGCTACACTTAATGTGGGGCTTGAACTCAAAACTCTGAGATCAAGAGTGGCATGTTCTATTGACTGAGCTAGCCAGGTGCTCCTAAGGAATTTAATCAATAGAATAACATTACATGTAATATCTGCTTTTGTAGAGCACTTGGTTTGGAAATAGCAGCCACTTTAGAGAGCTACTAGAGAGGTAGCTTGGCCCACTCCTAGGAACCCCAGATCAATCTGATATGCCATAAGCGAGATATAAGAAGTTGTAAGAAGGAGTAAGCCCAGGGTACAGGGCAGTGATGTGCCTGAACATCCTGGGAAGGGTGTAGAGCCAGGAGAAACCAATTAGAGAGTCTCTAGGCAATGATGATTATATCTATCAATGTCAAATGAAGTAAAATATATTACTAAATATAGGGCAGTGACATTGGCATCATGGTGGAATAAGATGTCCTTCATTTTCATACATCCCCCCCCCAACGCTAATTCAGCATCCATCCATGGAAAAAATGCCTTTGTGGGAGCTGTGGGATCCAGCACCATACACCAAGGGACCTGGGAGGAGTTCTGCCCATCCATGCATTAAGTAATAGGCATATAAACCTCAGTCCTGGCTGTGGACCCTGCAATGGCCTGTGAACTAGCTCTAGCCCCACCTGGCTGCAGTCTGAGAGCTCTTGGAGAATACTCTTAGACAATTGATCATCTCCATAGATGCAGAAAAAGCATGTAACAAAACACAGCATTTTTCATTATAAAAACCCTGAACAAACTGGGTATAGAAGAAACATGCCTTAATATAATAAAGGCCATATATGACAAGCCTTCAGCTAACATCATACTCAATGGTCAAAGGTTGAAAGCTTTTTTTTTTCCAGGAACAAGACAGTGGTGCCCATACTTCCCATTCGTATCCAACAAAATACTAGAAGTCCTAGCCAGAGTAATCAGGCAAGATAAAGAAATAAAAATTAAATACAAATTTGAAAGGAAGAAGTAAAATTGTCTTTGTTTGCAGGTGATATAATCTTATATAGAAAATCCCAAAGATTCCACCAAAAAACTGTTAGAAATAATCAACGAATTCAGTAAAGTTGAAGTATAGAAAATCAGCATGCAGAAATCAGTTGCATTTCTATACACTAACAGTGAAATGTCTGAAAAAGAAGACAGTCCTATTCACAATAGCATCAAAAACAATAAAATACTTAGGAATAGATTTAACCAAAGAGATGAAAGATATATACACTGAAATATATTATAAGGCTTTGATGAAAGAAATTTAAGTAGACACAAATAAATGGAAATTATCCCATAGTCATAGATTGGAAGAATTAATGTGGTTAAAATGTTCATACTACGTAAAGCCATAGATTCAAAAAAATCCCTATCAAAATTCCGATGGTAGTTTTCATAGAAATAGAAGGAGCAATCCTAAAAATCACAGTTCCTGATTTCAAGCTATACTACAAAGCTATAGTAATCAAAACTCCATGGTAGGGGCGCCTGGGTGGCTCAGTCGGTTAAGCGGCTGCCTTCGGCTCAGGTCATGATCCCAGGGTCCTGGGATCGAGCCCCACATTGGGCTCCTTGCTCAGCGGGGAGCCTGCTTCTCCCCTGCCTGCCGTTCCCCCCTGCTTGTGCTTGCTCTCTGTCTCTCTCTCGTTCTCTCTGTGTCAAATAAATAAAAAATCTTAAAAAAAAAAAAAACCATGGTAGTGGCATAAAAATAGAAACATAGACCCATGGATCAGAATTGAGAGCCCAGAAATAACTCTTACATGTATAGTCAACTAATATTTGACAAGGGAGCCAAGAATACTCACTGGGGAAAGGATAGCCTCTTTACTAAATGGTTTTCAGAAAACTGGAGAATGAAATTGGAACCTTCTCTTACACCACTCATAAAAATTTTTTTTTTAAAGATTTTATTATTTGAGAGAGAGCATAAGTAGAGGGAACTACAGGCAGAGGGAGAAACAGGCTGCCCGCTGAGCAAGGAGCCTGATGTGGGACTTGATCCCCAGGATCCTGGGATCATGACCTGAGCCGAAGGCAGACGCCTAAGCAATGGAGCCACCCACGCGTCCCATAAAAATTAAATCAAAATGGATTAAAGACTTAAACGTAAGGCCTGAAACCATGAAACTTCCAGAAGAAAATATAGGGGGAAAGTTCCATGACTTGGTCTTGGCAATGGTTTTTTTTTTTTTTGATAGGACACCAAAAATGCAAACAATGGGTAAGAATTAGTAAGTGGGACTACATCAAACTAAAAACCTCTGCACAGCAAAAGAAACAATCAACAAAATGAAAAGGCAACTTATAAAATGGGAGAAAATACTTGCAAACCATATATCTGATAAGGGTTAGTATCCAAAATATATAAACAATTCAATAGCAAAAAACTGAAAAATCCAACTTAAAAAATTGTTAGGAATCTGAATAGACATATCTCTAAAGAAGACATCTAGGGGAGCCTGGGTGTCTCAGTCAGTTAAGCGTCTGCCTTTGGCTTAGGTCATGATCTCTGGGTCCTGGGATCGAGCCCCACATTGGGCTTCCTGCTTAGCAAGGATTCTGCTTCTCTCTCTCTCTCCCTCCACCACACTGCCCCTCCCCACTGCTCATTCTCTCTCTCCCTCTCAAATAAATAAAACTTAAGAAAAAATGAAGACATCTAAATGGCCAACATGAACATGAAAAGATGCTCAACATCCCTAATCATCAGAAAAATGCAAATCAAAACTAAAATAAGAAGATATCACCACACACTTGTTAAAATGGCTATCATCAAAAAGATGAGATATCAAGTGTTGGCAAGAATGTGGAAAAAAGGGAACCCTTGTGCATTGTTGGTGGGAATGTAAATTGATTTGACCACTGTGGAAAACAGTATGGAGTTTCCTCAAAAAATTGGAAGTATGATATGATCCAGCAATCCTACTTCAAAGGTAAGTATCCAAAGGAAATGAAATAAGGATCTTGAATAGATAGCTGCACTTCCATGTTCATTGTAGCATGACTCACAATAGCCAAGATAATGGAAACAACCCAAGTGTCCATTGATGGATAAACAGATAAAGAACATGTGGGGTGTGTGTGTGTGTGTGTGTGTGTATGTATATGTGTGTGTGTGTATATATATATATAATACACACACATATATATATATATATAACATTTTTCAACCATAAGAAAGAAGGAAATTCCTTTATGACAACATGGATGGACTTTTTTTTTTTTTAAGATTTATTTACTTACTTTAGAGAGACAGAGCAAGTTGGGGGAGGAGCAGAGGGAGAGAATCTCTAAGCAGACTCTGCACCGAGCACAGAGCCCAACGCAGGGCTCAATCTCAATGCCCCTGAGATCATGACCTGAGCTGAAACCAAGAGTTAGATGCTTAACCGACTGAGCCACCCAGGAGCCCCATGGATGGGCTTTTAAAGGACATTATGCAAAGTGAAATAAGTCAGACAGGGAAAGATAAATAGGATGTCAGTTATATGTGGAATCTAAAAAAGCCAAACTCATAAAAACAAGAGTATAATGGTGGTTGTCAGGGGGTGAGGGGTGGGGGAAATGGGGAGATGTTGGTCAAAAGATACAAACTTCTAGGGGCGCCTGGGTGGCTCAGTTGTTAAGCGTCTGCCTTCGGCTCAGGTCATGATCCCAGGGTCCTGGGATTGAGCCCCGCATCGGGCTCCCTGCTCAGCTGGGAGTCTGCTTCTCCCTCTCCCTCTCCCCCTGCTTGTGTTCCCTCTTTCGCTGTGTCTCTCTCTGTCAAATAAATAAATAAATAAAATTAAAAAAAAAAAAAGATACAAACTTCTAGTTATAAGATGAGTTAAGTTTGGGGATCTAATGTACAGGATGGTAATTATAAGTAATAATCTATTATAAACTTAAAAGTTGCTAAGAGAGTAGATAATAAATTTTCTCGCCATGAGAAAAATGATGATTAGGTGAGGTGATGAAGATGTTGGCTGACATTATAGTGATAATCAATCCACAGCATGTGAGTATATCAGTCGATACCCTGTATACCTCAAATCTAAACAATGTTATATGTCAATTATATCTCAGTAAAGCTGGGAAATAAATACTTATATTGAAAAAGAAGAAAGGTTTAATATCAATGACCTAAGAAACTAAAAATGGAAGTGAACCCAAGATAAGCAGAAAGAAGAAAATAACAGAAATTAATATAGAGAAAACAAACCAGAGAGAAAATTACCAAAGCTACAAGTTGGTTCTTTGTAAAAAGAGCAACCAAATTGTTAAGCTCTAGCCTGATGGACCGAAAAAGGAAACATCAGTTACAGAATGAAAATACCAGAAATAAAAAGCAGTTATTACTGATAATTTCTAGCAAAATCTTGAGGAAGAAGTTACACTAATCTTAACACAAATCTTATCAGAGAATGGAGAAGGTAACACTTCTGAATTCATTTTATGAGGCCAGTATTACCTGCTATAAAGACTTGACAAAGACATTACAGAAAAAGACACTTATAGACCAATATCCCTTATGAGTATAGATGCAGAATACTTATAGTTAGATCTGTCAAAGGTTGAATAAAAAAGTAAGTAGAAATTTTTCTGGAGACAGAGTCAGTTCAGTATATGGAAGAAACTAAAACTAAGCAAAGAAGGGATAGTGGGCTCAGAAGGTAGTAAGGTACAAGTAATAAAAACAAATCTAGATTAAAACACCAGTGAGATTACCTTTTTTCCATCTCTCCAAATGAAAGAGATTTAAATCTATCAGCTGATATTAGTGAGGGGATTTGTGCACACATTATTGGTGGGAATGTTATATATACAGCAAAACTTCTTGGAGGATGGTTTGGCAATGCCTATTAAAAGTGAGGATTCATGGGGCGCCTGAGTGGCTCAGTTGTTAAGCGTCTGCCTTCGGCTCAGGTCATGATCCTGGGGTCCTGGGATCGAGCCCCATATCGGGCTCTCTGCTCCTCAGGAAGTCTGCCTCTCCCTCTCCCACTCCCCCTGCTTGTATTCCCTCTCTCGCTGTCTCTCTGTCAAATAAATTTTTTAAATCTTAAAAAAAAAAAAGTGAGGATTCATGGGGCACCTGGGTGGCTCAGGTGGTTAAGCATCTGCCTTCGGCTCAGGTCATGATTTCCAGGTCCTGGGATAGAGCCCCACATCAGGCTCCCAGCTCAGCGGGGAGTCTGCTTCTCCCTCTCCCTCTGTTTCTCCCCCTGCTTGTGCTCTCTCTGTCTCTCTCTCTTAAATGAATGAATAAAATCTTTTTTTAAAAAAAAGGATTCAGGGGTGCCTCAGTGGCTCAGATGGTTGGGCATCTGCCTTTGGCTCAGGTCATGATCCCAGGGTCCTGGGATCGAGCCCTGCATTGGGCTCCCTGCTCGGCAGGGAGCCTGCTTCTCCCTCTCCCTCTGCTGTTCCCCCTGCTTGTGCTCTCTCGCTCTCTCTGTCGAATAAATAAAAACCTTTAAAAGTGAGGATTCAGTCCATGTACCTTCCATGTTTAGATCCAGCTTCTTAATATTGGAGAAGGGCAAGCCCAAGTGAGCATAGATGTTCATAATACAGTGTTAGATGTAAAAGAGCAGGTTTTATACTAAACACTATATAAAACGTGATTCAATTTTTATGAATTATATTTATGTGTATGTCCATAGGAGGGAAAAAAAAGACTGTTCAAAAATATAAATAGTGATTGTTTCTGGATCTTGGAATTATATATGATTTTTATTTTCTTCATTTTGCTTGTTGGTGTTACCTGAACTTTAAAATTATGATAGATTGTTTCTGTAGCAAAAAAAAAAAATTTTTTTTTAATAAATAAACAAAGGTCATTAAAA
Organism: Mirounga leonina; assembly: GCF_011800145.1. Taxonomy (NCBI): domain Eukaryota; kingdom Metazoa; phylum Chordata; class Mammalia; order Carnivora; family Phocidae; genus Mirounga; species Mirounga leonina. Next base: position 22,667,165 of record NW_023270436.1, on the reverse strand, counting down.
GGAAGAAAATTACTTAAGTAGTTAGAGGTACTGCCAGGTTAGCATATAGTCATGGAAAGAAGGGTTTTACTTATTTTGTTTTATTCCTAAACTGGTACAATTGGTCTTCATTCACCCTTATTGAAATCTTTATACTGTCATTTAATGGGTTGGGTTTGTCTTTTCTAGAGTATAGATATAAGCACTAAAAATCTCTGAAAGAAACCCAGATAAAAATTCTGAAAACTTAAATTGTTCTTTTATGTCAAAATCCTACTTTAGATACAGTTGGAGGTTCATTATCCAAGATATTGCAGATTGGAATTGTAACCCTGTCATGTTGCCCTGTCACATCTGGAAGGAACTGTTCATTGCCAGAAAGAAAAGCGCCTTCTCCAGCACTCATGGATCCCAGTTAGTGGTAAAACTGTTTCTTCACTTCCCCATTTGGTTACTTTTTGGTCTCTCTCTAGAGTCAACTTCAGAAGATTCCTGGATATGCATTTCCCTTCAGGTTGCCCTTCCCTTTCTCTGCCCATGTCTGCCCCATCCCAACCTGGGTTTCGGGTTCCACTGTGGACTGTAGGAACAGTCCCGGGTCCTCATTTCTTTCGAGTGGAGCATATGCTGGACCAAAAAACCTTTCTCTTAATGTTTCTGATAGCTCCCAGCACATATTTCTATGACTTATGCTAAGTGGCTCTCTTTCGGAGTAGAAAAAGGAAGAAATACAGGGGTCCTGTGAAACAGGGAAGACTTCACTTCCACAAAGTCAAGCCACATACTAGACCTTTAGGGCCAACATAAGAGTTAATTGTATGTTTGGATGCTGCTAGGCTTTCACAGTGTTTGGTGATAATGTACACTTTGTCTCAGAAAAAAAAACTGTAATCAGGGAACTAAATTTGCTTACAGAATTATAACATTTTATACTACACCAAGGGAATATTAGAGACAGTAGAGATGGTTGGATGTAGAAATATAAATATATATATATATGGGTTAGTATACACATACATATTTACTAGCTCTGCTGAGAGGGCCAAACAGCAATGACACCCACCCCAGCCCAGAGATGAGTACATCTAATGCCCAGATCTTGGTTTCTTTTTCTTTTTTTTTTAAAAGTATGTATTTTTGGGCGCCTGGGTGGCTCAGTTGGTTAAGCAACTGCCTTCGGCTCAGGTCATGGTCCCGGAGTCCTGGGATCGAGTCCCACATCGGGCTCCCGGCTCAGCGGGGAGGCTGCTTCTCCCTCTGACCCTCTCCCCTCTCATGCTGTTTCTTTCTCTCTCTCTCTCTCTCAAATAATAAATAAATAAAATCTTTAAAAAAAAAAATATGTATTTTTTTATTATGCAAACTCTATGCCCAACCCTGAGACCAAGAGTCACATGCTCTACTGACTGAGCCAGCCAGAGGCCCCTAGATCTTGGTTTCTAATTCTATTCTCTAATAAAAGGAACCAGGGCTCCTTGGAGAAACAGCTGATTCTAGGACTGACACAGGAAATACACAAGATGAGCCTTGTGTAAGGAAGAAAGTAAGGAGGAGTGACTCAGTGGCTCAGTCCGTTAAACCTCTGACTCTGGATCTTAGCTCGGGTCTTGATGTCAGGGTTGTGAGTTCAAGCCCCACATTGTGCTCATGAAACAAACAAAAACAACAAAAACAACACAAAGATGGCATATGCCAAAGGGCATAGGAGTCAACTGGAAGAGTTCCCAGTGGCCAAAACTGGAACAATTTAAACAATAAAAATAAAGTAGGGAATTAAATTTGCCATCAGGATTAGAAAAATTTATACTGGGGCACTGGGGTGGCTCAGTTGGTTAAGCATCTGCCTTCGACTCAGGTCATGATCCCAGGGTCCTGAGATCAAGCCCCAGGTCAGGCTCCCTGCTCAGCAGGGAGTCTGCTTCTCCTTCTCCTGCTGACCCTCCCCTAGCTCATGCTCATACTGTCTCTCCCAAATAAATAAATAAAAAGTCTTTTAAAAAACAAAAATTTATACTACACCATAGAATGTCAAAGAGACTAGAGATTGTCACATGTAGAAATATTATTATCCATTAGGTCAAAAGCCTAACAGTACCCAAGCAGGCAAATAAACCTTGTGTCAACCCTAAAGGAGTATAATCCAAAGTGTAAAGTAAATATGCATGAGTCCATACTGATTTTTTTTTTTTAAGATTTTATTTATTAGAGAATGAGAGAGCACATGAGAGGGGGGAGGGTCAGAGGGAGAAGCAGACTCCCTGCAGAGCAGGGAGCCTGATGCGGGACTCGATCCAGGGACTCCAGGATCATGACCTGAGCCGAAGGCAGTCGCTTAACCAACTGAGCCACCCAGGCGCCCAGTCCATACTGATATTAATCAATGATCATGTAAATAAATAAAAAGAGAACAGACAACTCCCCTGTGCAGAACTCTACATAATTTATGTAGATACTTTGCTCTCAGTGGGGTAGACCATGACTTTCTGCTCTGTAGTGTGGGCTTCACATAGTGACTTCCTTCCAACATTGAGAGTATGGAAAGGGGGAAAAAAGAGTCACTTTGCAGTGGGGAAATTTGACAAACACCATCTCAGCCTGGTGATCCAGGCCAACATCAGTAGTGAAATGTTGATAGTATGTACCCTTGAGTGGCTGTGATGAGAATGGCACTTTGTTTCTGTACTCTTTCTCCTAAAAACCCTAGTCTAAACATGAGAAAAACATCAGAAAAATCCTAATTGTGGGGCATTTTACAAAATACCTGGCTAGTACCTCAAACCTGTCAGGGTCATCAAAAATAAGGAAAGTCTAAGAAACAAGAAGAGCCCAAAGAGATGTGATGGCTAAATGTTAGGTGCTATTCTCCATGGGATCCTAGGACAGAAAAAGAACATTAGGGAAAAACTAAGAAATCTGAATAAAGTTAGGACTGTAGTTAGTTAAGTATGTTGCCTTGTAATGTAAGATGTTAATAATAGGGGAAACTAGGTGTGGGGTACATGGGAACTCTGTGCTTTCTGCTCACTTTTTCTGTAAATCTAAAACTTTTTAAAATAAAAAGTTACTTTTAAAAATCATGAGAAATCATACCTAAAAAAAAAATTAGTCCAAGTAAAGTTTTTTGTTTGTTTGTTTTTTAAGATTTTATTTATTTATTTGACAGAGATAGCAAGAGCAGGAACACAAGCAGGGGGAGTGGGAAAGGGAGAAGCAGGCTTCCGTGGAGCAGGGAGCCTGGTGCGGGGCTGGATCCCAGGACCCTGGGATCATGACCTGAGCTGAAGGCAGACGCTTAACAACTGAGCCACCCAGGCGCCCCCAAGTAAAGTTTATTTTAAAAAGGACTGCTACATATTAAGCCCCAAAGGCTTATTTCTTTTACATAAATCTATGCATATTTAAAAAAATTATAGTGTGATTATTTGCTCAACCCAGAAATGTCACTTTTTAAAACCCAACAAAAATATTTACAAAGCACACAAAATATATGTAAAAATTAATCATAGTTGTTTGTAGAAAGCAAAACATGGGACACAATTTACCTGTCCATATATTGGAAGGCGATTGTATGGTATTGTGGTTGGCAGAATTCCAAGATGAAGCCTCAGTGACCCTACCCTTGAGTGTGGGTGAAACTTGGGATGGGATGGATTCTATTCCCATGATTAGGTTGTCAGATGGCACAGCTGACCTTCAGAAAGAGATTATCCTGAGTGGCCCTGACCTAATCAGGTGACTCCTCAAAAGGACTCAGCTCTTCCTAAAAGAAGCGTGAAGCTTGAGGTGTATTTGTTACTGGCTTTGAAGATGGAGGGGATCACATGGTAAAGAATGAAAGAAAGCTCTAGTAGCTGAGTGGCCCCAGTTGACAGCCAGCAAGGAAACGAACTTTAGTCCTGAAACCGCAAGGAAGTTAATTCTGCCAACAATGTGAAAGAGGTTGGAAGAGGACCCCGAGTCTCAGATGAGAGAGCAGCCCTGGGAGACCCTGAGCAGAGGACCAGTCACTCTGTGCCAGACTCCTGACCCACAAGAACTGTGAGATAACAACCTTCTATCATTTAACCTGCTAATTTTGTGGCGATTTGTTACACAGCAATAGTAACCAAGGTATATCCACGCTATACTATGTAGCCAGTCAGACCAGTGGGGCACATCTGCATATATCTACCCAGAAGGAAGCTCATGATTACTGCCGATTGCATAAGGGAAGTTGCAAAAATTATATGGAGCATGATCCTGTTTTATAAAATTAAAGAAGTTTGTAAATGGCAGAAAGTCTGGAATGATAACACCAAAGTGCTAGCTGAGGAGTGGGATTTAACAGAAGGAACTTTCAGTTGTTAACATATACATTTCTATGGTGCTACAGAGTTTGTTTTGGTGGAGGGTGGTTCTTATTTTATTTACAAGGAGCATGCATTTTGTTTCTAACTAAAAAGACAAACCAAATCAAACCTTTAACAACCCTCTACTGACCCTCAGAATCGAGTCCAAACTCCTTACTGAGGCCCCTCTTGATTCAGCTCCCCTGGCCTCCAGGCCTCTGCCACCTCTCCCCCAGCCTCCTTCCCGTCCCACCTGCCCCTGAAGCTCCAGCTCCAGGGACTGCCTGTGCTCTGCCTTCTGGACTTCAAATTTACTTTTCTTTCTTTATGCCATTCCTTTCCCCTTTTCTTTGAGGGGCTCACTTGCCCTTTGTGGCTGTGCTTTCTGACATACTCTCTTCCGTGTTCTTTTGGCACCATATCCTCATTCTTTCTTTTTTGACCCTCTTTGCCAATTCCATTTTTTCTCCCTTGTCTTTAGGTTAGTCCTTGGCCTCCTATTCTTCCTGTCTGGGCAAGCTCCTTCCCATCCTCTGTTCCAGTTCCATCACTCTGCCTCGACTGTCACACATTCACTTCCACCCCAGACAGCCCTCTAAGCACATTTGGAGAGCCTTCAAAAAACGAGCCCCCAGACTTCCCCAGGACACACAGACCCTCACTAGATGACCGCTGTCCTTCCCACTTTGCAGGACAGAGATCTGGCTTATCCCCTCTCTACGACCCAAACACTTTGTTTTTTGGTTTTTTTTTTAAGATTTTATTTATTTATTTGACACAGAGCAGGGGGAGCGGCAGGGAGCGGCGGGGAGAGGGAGAAGCAGGCTCCTGCTGAGCACACAGCCCGACATGGGGCTTCATCCCAGGATCCTGGGATCGTTCCCTGAGCCAAAGGCAGATGCTTAACCGACTGAGCCACCCAGGCAGCCCCCCAAATACTTTATTGCACTGTTCCTCCCTTCTCATCTGATTCCCCAACAAGTTCCCTGCACCCCTTCCAGAAGCCTCTTAAAAACAACTCTGATGGGGCACCTGGCTGGCTCAGTTGGTAGAGCATGCAACTCTTGATCCTCAGGGTTGAAAGTTCAAGCCCCATGTTGGGCATAGAGCCTACTTAAAAAAACACAAACTCTGATATTACTACTGAAAATCCTTCAAAGACTTCCCATGGCTCTAGGGATCAACTCCACGTTAGGTTCAGACTCAGCTTATCCTGACCTGAACTTACGTCTCCTCTTGCCCTCTGCACTCCAGCCTCTCTGGTCTTTCCGTGCCTCCCCCAAAATGGCCTTGCTTCCAGGGCCCCTGCCCTTGCTAGCCTGGCCTCCCAACAGCCTTCCCTGGCTGCTAGTTGGTGCCCAGTTACCACCTCTGTTTCTTGTCACAGAAATCACACTCCTCAAGGGGTGCCTGGGTGGCTCAGTTGGTTAAGCCTCTGACTCTTGATCTTAGCTCAGGTCATGATCTCAGGGTTGAGAGATCAAGCCCCGTTTTGGGCTCTGCACTCAGTGCAGAGTCTGCTTGGGATTCTCTCCCCCTCTGCCCCTCCTCCTGTTCGAGTGTGCACAGGCACTCGCACGCACGTGCTCTCTAATAAATAAATAAAATCTTTAAAAAAATAAAAAATCACACTCCTCAGGGAAGCTTTCCTGATGCCCAGACTAGACCAAACCCCTGATGTGGGCACTTAGAGCCTCCTTTCCTTTCCTCCATAGCCCTTCTTACACTTTGCCATGAAGGTTTGCATAACTCATGGATTCGCTAGACTATAAGGCCCCGAGCCTAGGGACTGGGTCTGCTTTCCTCCTCTTGTATTCCCCAGACCTAGCAAGGATAGGCACTCAATAAATAGGAATGTAAAAGTTGAGGGAGAAGAGGTAGATAAGAAGAATAAAAGGGAGAAAGTATGTGGAGTAAAGAATAATTTGGTGTGGCTGGGATGCGGGCTCTGGGGAGATAGAGCTGGAAAGCCCAGCTGATGTCAGAATGGGAAGCATGCAGATAC